>NC_091287.1:488051649-488351649 GCF_032444005.1 Ranitomeya imitator
CTCTCTTCTCTGTTCTCTCTCTCTCTTTCTCGTTCTCTCTCTCTCTCTTCTCGTTCTTTCTCTCTCCTTTCTCGTTCTCAGTCTCTCGTTCTCGTCTCTCTTTCTCGTTCTCTCTCTCGTCTCTCTCTTTCTCGTTCTCTCTCTCTTCTCTCTCTCTCTTCTCGTTCTCTCTCTCTCTCTCTCGTTCTTGTTCTCTCTCTCTCTCGTTCTCGTTCTCTCTCTTTCTCGTCTCTCTCTCTCTCGTTCTCGTTCTCTCTCTTTCTCGTTCTCTCTCTCTCTCTTTCTCGTTCTCTCTCTCTCTCTCGTTCTCTCTCTTCTCGTTCTCTCTCTCTCTCTCGTTCTCTCTCTCTCTCTTCTCGTTCTCTCTCTCTCGTTCTCGTCTCTCTCTTTCTCGTTCTCTCTCTCTCTTCTCGTTCTCTCTCTCTCGTTCTCGTTCTCTCTCTTTCTCGTTCTCTCTCTCTCTTCTCGTTCTCTCTCTTTCTCGTTCTCTCTCTTTCTCGTTCTCTCTCTTTCTCGTTCTCTCTCTTCTCGTTCTCTCTCTCTTTCTCGTTCTCTCTCTTTCTCGTTCTCTCTTTCTCGTTCTCTCTCTCTCTCGTTCTCTCTCTCTCTCTTTCTCGTTCTCTCTCTCTTCTCGTTCTCTCTCTCTCTTTCTCGTTCTCTCTTTCTCGTTCTCTCTCTCTCTCTTTCTCGTTCTCTCTTCTCGTTCTCTCTTTCTCTCTCTCTCGTTCTCTCTCTTTCTCGTTCTCTCGTTCTCTCTCTCTCTTTCTCGTTCTCTCTCTTTCTCGTTCTCTCTCTCTTCTCGTTCTCTCTTTCTCTCTCGTTCTCTCTCTCTCGTTCTCTCTCTTTCTCGTTCTTGTTCTCTCTCGTTCTCGTTGTCTCTCTCTTTCTCGTTCTCTCTCTCTCTTTCTCGTTCTCTCTCTTTCTCTCTCTCTTTCTCGTTCTCTCTCTTTCTCTCTCTCTTTCTCGTTCTCTCTTTCTCGTTCTCTCTCGTTCTCTCTCTCTTTCTCGTTCTTCTCTCTCTTTCTCGTTCTCTCTCTTTCTCGTTCTCTCGTTCTCTCTCTCTCGTTCTCTCTCTCTCTCTCTTTCTCGTTCTCTCTCTTTCTCGTTCTCTCTCTCTTTCTCGTTCTTTCTCTCTCTCTTTCTCGGTCTCGTTGTCTCTCTCTTTCTCGTTCTCTCTCTTTCTCGTTCTCTCTCTCTCTCTCTTTCTCGTTCTCTCTCTCTTCTCTCTCTTTCTCGTTCTCTCTTTCTCGTCTCTCTCTCTCTTTCTCTCTCTCTCTCTTTCTCGTTCTCTCTCTCTTTCTCGTTCTCTCTCTCTCTCTCTTTCTCGTTCTCTCTCTCTTTCTCTCTCTTTCTCGTTCTCTCTTTCTCGTCCTCTCTCTCTCTTTCTCTCTCTCTCTCTCTTTCTCGTTCTCTCTCTTTCTCGTTCTCTCTCTCTCTCTCTTTCTCGTTCTCTCTCTCTCTCTTTCTCGTTCTCTCTTTCTCGTCTCTCTCTCTCTTTCTCTCTCTCTCTTTCTCTCTCTCTCTCTCTCTTTCTCGTTCTCTCTCTCTCTTTCTCGTTCTCTCTCTCTTTCTCGTTCTTCTCTCTCTCTTTCTCGTTCTCTCTCTTTCTCGTTCTCTCTCTTTCTCGTTCTCTCTCTCTCTCTTTCTCGTTCTCTCTCTCTTTCTCGTTCTCTCTCTCTCTTTCTCGTTCTCGTTCTCTCTCTCTCTCTTTCTCGTTCTCTCTTTCTCGTTCTCTCTCTCTCGTTCTCTTCTCTCTCTCTCTCGTTCTCTCTCTTTCTCGTTCTCTCTTTCTCGTTCTCTCGTTCTCTCTCTCTCTCTCGTTCTCTCGTTCTCTCTCTTTCTCGTTCTCTCTTTCTCGTTCTCTCTTTCTCTCTCGTTCTCTCTCTCTCTCGTTCTCTCTCTCTCTCGTTCTCTCTCTCTCTCTCTTTCTCGTTCTCTCTCTCTCTCTTTCTCTCTCTTTCTCGTTCTCTCTCTCTCTCTTTCTCGTTCTTTCTTCTCTCTCTCTCTTCTCTTCTCGTTCTCTTTCTCGTTCTCTCTCTCTCTTTCTCGTTCTCTCTCTCTCTCTTTCTCGTTCTCTCTCTCTCTCTTTCTCGTTCTCTCTCTCTCTTTCTCGTTCTCTCTCTTTCTCGTTCTCTCTTCTCGTTCTCTCTCTCTCTCGTTCTCTCTCTTTCTCGTTCTCTCGTTCTCTCTCTCTCTCTCGTACTCTCTCTTTCTCGTTCTCTCTCTCTTTCTCGTTCTCTCTCTCTCTCGTTCTTTCTCTCTCTCTCTCTTTCTCGTTCTCTCTCTCTCGTTCTCTCTTCTCTCTCTCTCTCTCGTTCTCTCTCTTTCTCGTTCTCTCTCTCTTTCTCGTTCTCTCTCTCTCTTTCTCGTTCTCTCTCGTTCTCTTTCTCGTTGTCTCTCTCTTTCTCGTTCTCTCGTTCTCTTTCTCGTTCTCTCTCTCGTTCTCTCTCTTTCTCTCTTGTTCTCTCTCTTTCTCGTTCTCTCTCTCTCTCTTTCTCGTTCTCTCTCTCTTTCTCGTTCTCTCTCTCTCTTTCTCGTTCTCTCTCTTTCTCGTTCTCTCTCTCTCTCTTTCTCGTTCTCTCTTTCTCTCTCTCTCGTTCTCTCTCTTTCTCGTTCTCTCTCTTTCTCGTTCTCTCTTTCTCGTCCTCTCTCTCTTTCTCTCTCTCTCTTTCTCGTTCTCTCTCTTTCTCGTTCTCTCGTTCTCTCTTTCTCGTTCTCTCTCTCTTTCTCGTTCTTTCTCTCTCTCTTTCTCGTTCTCTCTTTCTCGTTCTCTCTCTTTCTCGTTCTCTCTCTTTCTCGTTCTCTCTCTCTCTCGTTCTCTCTCTCTCTCTCTCTCTCGTTCTCTCTCTCTCTCGTTCTCTCTCTTTCTCGTTCTCTCTCTCTCTCTTTCTCGTTCTCTCTCTCTCTCTCTTTCTCGTTCTCTCTCTCTCTCGTTCTCTCTCTCTCTTTCTCGTTCTCTCTCTCTCTCTCGTTCTCTCTCTCTCTTTCTCGTTCTCTCTCTTTTTCTCGTTCTCTCTCTCTCTCTCTCTCGTTCTCTCTCTCGTTCTCTCTCTCTCGTTCTCTCTCTCGTTCTCTCTCTCTCGTTCTCTCTCTCTCTCTCTCTCTTTCTCGTTCTCTCTCTCTCTCTCTCGTTCTCTCTCTCTCGTTCTCGTTGTCTCTCTTTCTCGTTCTCTCGTTCTCGTTTTCTCGTTCTCTCGTTCTCGTTCTCTCGTTCTCTCGTTCTCGTTCTCTCGTTCTCTCTCTCTCGTTCTCTCTCTTTCTCGTTCTCTCTCTCTCTTTCTCGTTCTCTCTCTCTCTTTCTCGTTCTCTCTCTCTTTCTCGTTCTCTCTCTCTCTCTCTCTCTCTCTCGTCTCTCTCTCTCTCGTTCTCTCTCTCTCGTTCTCTCTCTCTCTCGTTCTCTCTCTCTCTCGTTCTCTCTCTCTCTTTCTCGTTCTCTCTCTCTCTCTCTCGTTCTCTCTCTCTCGTTCTCGTTGTCTCTCTCTTTCTCGTTCTCTCGTTCTCGTTCTCTCTTTCTCGTTCTCTTTCTCGTTCTCTTTCTCGTTCTTTCTCGTTCTCTTTCTCGTTCTCTCGTTCTTTCTCGTTCTCTCGTTCTCTTTCTCGTTCTCTCGTTCTCTTTCTCGTTCTCTCGTTCTCTTTCTCGTTCTCTCGTTCTCTTTCTCGTTCTCTCGTTCTCTTTCTCGTTGTCTCTCTTTCTCGTTCTCTCTCTCGTTCTCTCTCTCTTTCTCGTTCTCTCTCTCTCTTTCTCGTTCTCTCTCTCTTTCTCGTTCTCTCTCTCTTTCTCGTTCTCTCTCTCTCTCTCTCTCGTTCTCTCTCTCTCGTTCTCGTTGTCTCTCTCTTTCTCGTTCTCTCGTTCTCGTTCTCTCTCGTTCTCGTTCTCTCGTTCTCTTTCTCGTTCTCTTTCTCGTTCTCTCGTTCTCTTTCTCGTTCTCTCGTTCTCTTTCTCGTTCTCTCGTTCTCTTTCTCGTTCTCTCGTTCTCTTTCTCGTTCTCTCTCTCTTTCTCGTTCTCTCTCTCTTTCTCGTTCTCTCTCTCTTTCTCGTTCTCTCTCGTTCTCGTTGTCTCTCTCTCTCGTTCTCTCTCTCTCTCTCGTTCTCTCTCTCTCTCTCTCGTTCTCTCTCTCTCTCGTTCTCTCTCTCTCTCGTTCTCTCTCTCTCTTTCTCGTTCTCTCTCTCTCTTTCTCGTTCTCTCTCTCTCTTTCTCGTTCTCTCTCTCTCTTTCTCTTTCTCGTTCTCTCTCTCTCGCTCGTTCTCTCTCTCTCTCTCGTTCTCTCTCTCTCTTTCTCGTTCTCTCTCTCTCTTTCTCGTTCTCTCTCTCTCTCTCTCTCGTTCTCTCTCTCTCTCGTTCTCTCTCTCTCTCTCTCTCGTTCTCTCTCTCTCTCTCTCGTTCTCGTTGTCTCTCTCTTTCTCGTTCTCGTTTTCTCGTTCTCGTTTTTCTCGTTCTCGTTTCTCGTTCTCTCGTTCTCGTTCTCGTTCTCTCTCTCTTTCTTTCTCGTTCTCTCTCTTTCTCGTTCTCTCTCTTTCTCGTTCTCTCTCTTTCTCGTTCTCTCTCTCTTTCTCGTTCTCTCTCTCTCTTTCTCGTTCTCTCTCTCTCTTTCTCGTTCTCTCTCTCTCTCTCTCTCTCTCGTTCTCTCTCTCTCGTTCTCTCTCTCTCTCGTTCTCTCTCTCTCTCGTTCTCTCTCTCTCTCGTTCTCTCTCTCTCTTTCTCGTTCTCTCTCTCTCTCTCTTTCTCGTTCTCTCTCTCTCTCTTTCTCGTTCTCTCTCTCTTTCTCGTTCTCTCTCTCTTTCTCGTTCTCTCTCTCTTTCTCGTTCTCTTTCTCGTTCTCTTTCTCGTTCTCTTTCTCGTTCTCTTTCTCGTTCTCTTTCTCGTTCTCTCTCTCGTTCTCGTTCTCTCTCTTTCTCGTTGTCTCTCTCTTTCTCGTTCTCTCGTTCTCGTTCTCTCGTTCTCTTTCTCGTTCTCTCTCTCTCTCTTTCTCGTTCTCTCTCTTTCTCGTTCTCTCTCTTTCTCGTTCTCTCTCTTTCTCGTTCTCTCTCTCTCTCTCTCTCTCTCGTTCTCTCTCTCTCTCGTTCTCTCTCTCTCTCGTTCTCTCTCTCGTTCTCTCTCTCTCTCTTTCTCGTTCTCTCTCTCTCTTTCTCGTTCTCTCTTTCTCGTTCTCTCTCTTTCTCGTTCTCTCTCTCTCTCGTTCTCTCTCTCTCGTTCTCGTTGTCTCTCTCTTTCTCGTTCTCTCTTTCTCGTTTTATCGTTCTCGTTTTCTCGTTCTCTTCGTTCTCGTTCTCTCGTTCTCGTTCTCTTGTTCTCTCGTTCTCTCGTTCTCTTTCTCGTTCTCTTTCTCGTTCTCTTTCTCGTTCTCTCGTTCTCTTTCTCGTTCTCTCTCTTTCTCGTTCTCTCTCTCTTTCTCGTTCTCGTTGTCTCTCTCTTTCTCGTTCTCTCGTTCTCTTTCTCGTTCTCTCTCTCTTTCTCGTTCTCTTTCTCGTTCTCTCTCTCTTTCTCGTTCTCTCTTTCTCGTTCTCTCTCTCTCTCTCTCTCTCTCTCGTTCTCTCTCTCTCGTTCTCTCTCTCTCTCTCGTTCTCTCTCTCTCTCGTTCTCGTTGTCTCTCTCTTTCTCGTTCTCTCTCTTTCTCGTTCTCTCTCTCTTTCTCGTTCTCTCTCTTTCTCGTTCTCGTTCTCTCTTTCTCGTTCTCTCTCTCTTTCTCGTTCTCTCTCTTTCTCGTTCTTGTTCTCTCTTTCTCGTTCTCTCTCTCTCGTTCTCTCTCTCTCGTTCTCTCTCTCTCGTTCTCTCTCTCTCGTTCTCTCTCTCTTTCTCGTTCTCTCTCTCTCGTTCTCTCTCTCTCTCTCTCTCGTTCTCTCTCTCTCTCTCTCGTTCTCTCTCTCTTTCTCTCTCTCTCTCGTTCTCTCTCTCTCTTTCTCTCTCTCTCTTTCTCTCTCTCTCTTTCTCGTTCTCTCTCGTTCTCTCTCTCTCGTTCTCGTTCTCTCTCTCTCGTTCTCGTTCTCTCTCTCTCTCTCTTTCTCGTTCTCTCTCTCTCTCTCTTTCTCGTTCTCTCTCTCTCTCTTTCTCGTTCTCTCTCTCGTTCTCTCTCTCTCTCTTTCTCGTTCTCTCTCTCTTTCTTTCTCGTTCTCTCTCTCTCTTTCTTTCTCGTTCTCTCTCTCTCTCGTTCTCTCTCTCTCTCGTTCTCTCTCTCTCTCGTTCTCTCTCTCTCTCGTTCTCTCTCTCTCTCGTTCTCTCTCTCTCTTTCTCTCTCTCTCTCGTTCTCTCTCTCTCTCGTTCTCTCTCTCGTTCTCTCTCTCTTTCTCGTTCTCTCTCTTTCTCGTTCTCTCTCTCGTTCTCTCTCTCTCTCTTTCTCGTTCTCTCTCTCTCTCTTTCTTTCTCGTTCTCTCTCTCTCTCTCTCTCTCTCTTTCTCTTTCTCGTTCTCTCTCTCTCTCCCCATGTCACCAAAGATTGGAGGTGGGCGAAGGGGCAGCTCTGGGGGTGGAAAAAGGGTTTTTGGGTTTTTTTATAATCGTGCCAGGCATTTTGACTAAAAAGATGGAAAACCTCTTTATTGAGAGTAAATGCAAATGTAATCTAAAAGTTGTGAAAAGATAAATTAGTATTTGCTCTCCATGCATGCAGTACATAGTGTGTAGATGATAATCTGTTACACCCATGCAATCTTATGTGGAAAATCTGCGGATCACCTGCAGGAGAAATTGACATATTTCAAACGTGCACCTCAGGTCAGTTTACAGAGCGTTAAAATTAAAAATCACAATGCGCATGAGATTTCTGTAAATCTTATCCACTTTGCTGGAAGTGTAAGGCTATGTTCATGCTAGGTGTTTTTTCAGCATTTTTTTTTTTTATGCAGAAAAATCTTCTCTTTTGGCAATAAAAAAAAAAAAAAAAAGGTTTTGCAGCATTTGTGACATGCTACATTTGTCTCTTGTGCATTGTGATAAAGTTTAGTGCATAAAAAAAAAAAAAAAAAGCTACTTAATCAGGTTTTGGCACACAAAAAAACCACAGCAAAGCCTGACACCTGTGGTATTTCGCCACCTACTATTTTCAATAGGTGAAAAACGCTGAAAGTGACATGCTTGATTCTGCAAAAAAAAAGGCACATAATATTGTTGACAAAAAAAGTGCATCAGATTTCTGAAATCTCATAGACTTTGCTGGTAATGTAAAATACAGCAGAAAATTTGCAGCTTAAAAGACGCATAAAATAATCACCTAGTGTGAACATAGCCCAAGACTCCTTTGTTTCCAGAGCAACGGAAATAACGTAAAAAAAAAAAAATCATCTTGGGGTGGTGATTTTAGTGATTAATTGCTGAGACAGTAATAACGGTCTATGCGCCAGCCTGCGGGGCTCTAGGGACAGGCAAGGGCTTCCTTTTGCTGTTTCCCTGCCTCGGGAGTTTCTGAAGTCTTGTCTTCCTGTGGGCAGAGCATGGAATAATCCTTTAAGGACCAAACTAACATGGACATGAAGTAAAAAATAGATATGCTATTGGTTCTTCCATCTCTGTGGCTCACATTTTCATTAATGAAAAACATGTTTTCACATCCATTTTATTAGCATGTTCTTCTAAGTTTAGATGATTAAAAAAATCTAAAGTCGTTTTTTTTTTTTAATTCTGTCCCCCCAGGTAAAAATGTCACAAATTGTCCGTTTAGAAGGTGTTTCATCTGCTGTTAACCTACAAGACCTTCGATCACACTTTATAGGATTGGATATTCCCCAAGGAGGAATTACGGTCATTGGTGGTCATTGTGGTGTGGCTTATATTAGCTTCAACTCTCGCTTAGATGCACAACATGCTGTTCGATTATCTGGCCGCTCCCTAAAGGGGTCCATTATTTATGCTCATCGCAGCTCTATATCAGAAATGGCCCACTCCTTAAAAAACTTTGACATGTCTAGAAATGGAGTCCATAAGGGCAGAGATTCTTTTTCACGGCGTTCTTTTACATCAGGGCGTGAAAGGGGAGGTCACCATTCAAGGTCTCCAGAAAGGTTTTCTGATTCATCGTTTCGGAGATCTAGGTCACCACATTGGCATTTTAGATCTCCACAAAGGTTTCCGCCACCTCCGCAAAGGTATACAAGATCGCCAACATGGCATTCTCGGTCTTCTCACAGTCATTCTAGATCGCCACGATTTCGTTCTCGATCTCCTCGTGTGAGATCTAGGTCTCCCGAAATGGATACAAGCTCTTCACAAGATATATCCTATGATCCTTTATTCAGTGGTGACTACCACGTGCATGTGACCAACCTGGCCTGTTCCACTAAGAAAAAAGATTTGAGGAATTGGTTTTTTAACCTTGTGAATGATAAACACATTCGGTTTCTGAATGACAAGAAGGGTGCAAGAACAAGAGAATGTTTGGTTGTATTCCAAACTGAGACGGACCTCAAGAGAGTTCTTCAACTTGACAAAGTAAAGTTTAATGGACGCCTTATGTTCATCAGTCCTATTTCTAAGTCCAACGTGACAAGTCTGCTAACAAGCAGGAGAGTATTATTCTCGCTTCATCGTTCAAGGGGAAAATGTGTTCTTGCTAGAAACTTTCTTCCAGATGTGAAGAAAAGTGACATTCAAAAGTTCTTCGCTGGCTTGTCTCTCAACGAAGAAGACATTTCACTGCTATGTGACAAACGTGGAGCTGGCCTAGGTGAAGCATTGGTCAGCTTCTCGTCTGATGAAGACTTGAAACTAGCTGAAAAGCTGCATCGGAAGAAGTTTAGAGACCGGGAAATCAAACTGAGAATAATTCCTGAGGAGAAGCTGGAAAGTTTCTTATATGTAAATGCTGCAGGCGTGATCCCTGACGATCCAAATGATTGTGTAACCCAGGAAGATGATTTACTTGATGAGGATGACAGTCAGGATTCTAATACACCTCCCGAAGATGACCAGAATGATAACATTGCAGATGAAGATTCAACTTTCCACCAAACGGACAACACTAATGAATGTGTCAGTCAGGCGGATGATGTACCTGATGAATCGCCTGTCCAAGCAGATGATGCAATTGATGAATCTCCTGTTCAAGCAGATGATGCAATTGATGAATTTCCTCTCCAAGGCAATGATGATGATCATCATCCTGCTGTCCAGGCAGATGATGCACCCGATGATGCACTCGATGATCCTGCTGTCCAGGCAGATGATGCACCTGATGATCCTGAGGCAGATGATGCACCCGATGATCCTGCTGTCCAGGCAGATGATGCAGATAATGATGATCCTGCTGTACAAGCAGGCGATACAGATGATGATGATGATCCTGCTGTCCAGGCAGATGATGTTTCTGATGTCCAGGCAGATGATGCACAAGATGATCCTACTGTCCAAGCAGATGATGCACAAAGTGCCTAGTGCATTTTGAGCAAAGAGGATATACATCTAGACCATGATAACTGCATCCAGGAGATACGACTTCAAGTCTTGATGGCTTAGGGCGAAGAAGTGTGGTGGTTATTTTTATATGTAATAATTCCTAAAATCCCCCTACCTTAGCGTAAGTGTCCTGTTGTGGATGGATTTTAGCTATGTTAGAAGTATTGCCTGACTTATACCTCCAATGGAAGACTCTGTGACCTACTTTACAGTAGCACAGTAGTATACATCTCCCACTTACCACCATAGTAAAGACAGTATAAGATACAATTTTTTCTTTAATAAAACATGAGGGCCCACTGTATAAGAAAGTACAGTTAATGGTATACCAATACATACACCCGATAGAGGCAAAAAAAAGCACTCTTTGGGTGATGAATTATGAAATTTAATATGTATATATTCAGAGATGATTTTGCTTTGAAAGCTACCCAAGCAAACAATATGGACTTCATTAGGACCATTTTTTTTCCTGAAATTCATGTGTTTTGGGTTAAAAATGTCTTTAAAATTAGTTCATTTAAAATTCTGCCTAGTTTTACATTCACAAGTTCTATTTCCCTGCACATTAATGGCTGCAGAATGAGTTACCATATAAGCCGACCTGAGTATAAGCCGAGGCACCTAATTTTACCATTAAAAACTGGGAAAATGTATTCACTCGAGTGTGAGCAGAGTATGAATTGTCCCCTCATCCCCATCCTAGTGTGCATGGCCCCGCCCCCCCTCATCCTCATCCTGGTGTGCATGGCCCCCCTTATCCCCATCCTGGTGTGCATGGCCCCCCTTATCCCCATCCTGGTGTGCATGGCCCCCCTTATCCCCATCCTGGTGTGCATGGCCCCCCTTATCCCCATCCTGGTGTGCATGGCCCCCCTTATCCCCATCCTGGTGTGCATGGCCCCCCTTATCCCCATCCTGGTGTGCATGGTCCCCCTTATCCCCATCCTGGTGTGCATGGCCCCCCTTATGCCCATCCTGGTGTGCATGGCCCCCCTTATGCCCATCCTGGTGTGCATGGCCCCCCTTATGCCCATCCTGGTGTGCATGGCCCCCCTTATGCCCATCCTGGTGTGCATGGCCCCCCTTATCCCCATCCTGGTGTGCATGGCCCCCCTTATGCCCATCCTGGTGTGCATGGCCCCCCTTATGCCCATCCTGGTGTGCATGGCCCCCCTTATGCCCATCCTGGTGTGCATGGCCCCCCTTATGCCCATCCTGGTGTGCATGGCCCCCCTTATGCCCATCCTGGTGTGCATGGCCCCCCTTATGCCCATCCTGGTGTGCATGGCCCCCCTTATGCCCATCCTGGTGTGCATGGCCCCCCTTATGCCCATCCTGGTGTGCATGGCCCCCCTTATGCCCATCCTGGTGTGCATGGCCCCCCTTATGCCCATCCTGGTGTGCATGGCCCCGGCCCCCCTTATGCCCATCCTGGTGTGCATGGCCCCGGCCCCCCTCATCCCCATCCTGGTGTGCATGGCCCCCCTTATCCCCATCCTGGTGTGCATGGCCCCCCTTATGCCCATCCTGGTGTGCATGGCCCCCCTTATGCCCATCCTAGTGTGCATGGTCCCACCCCCTCATCCCCATCCTTGTGTGCATGCCCCCTCCACCCCCCCCCCCTCATCCTCATCCTGGTGTGCATGGTCCCGCCCCCCTCATCCCCTCCCTGGTGTGCATGCCCCCCCTCATCCTCATCCGCATGCCCCCCCTCATCCCCATCCTGGTGTGCATGGTTTCCCCCAGCCCCCCCTTCCCCCACCACCCCATCCTCCTTCTGGTGTGCATGGTTCCCCGCACCCTCATCCCCCATCCTTTTTTTTTTTTTTTTTAAACTCCTTTGATTGTATGACCACAGGCCACATCTAAGTTTAGCTGAACTTTGGGTCCAAGAGAAGCTCAGAAAGACAGATGAGTATTGTAACCTCTCGTCAGACTGCGCGCTCATATTGTCAGTTAACTCATTCTGCACTCAGCATTGTGTAGTGAAGCAGCCCGTGAGAGCTGAACAGTATAGAATGAATGCAATTGGAAAACTTCAAAACGCGTGCATTTAAGTAAAGAAAACCTGCCCCCTAAGATGCCCATAACCTCCAATGCCAACAGTCTAACAGCATGTACTGTGATGTGCAGAATACTCCTGCCAGCCAGACTCTTGACAAGCTTCTTGCTATGTGCAGCAATTAAAATTAAAAAATCTGCTGATGGGAGAGAAAATCACATGATTGGGCTTCTGGCTACACAGTGCGCAGTTTAGCATGTAAGTTCTCAAACTGCTTCACTTCATGGGTATGTGCACACCACACCTTTTAGACACCAGTGGTGTTTTTCCTGAATTGCCTTTTTTTTTTTTTTTTTTTTTTTTTTGCAGCTGTAAATGTATAAAGATGCATGAAGCTTGGTGAGGTCACTTTTTCTTTTTACTTTTTTTTCCCCTAACCCCCTGCGTCATAACTTTCAAAGCCCAGAGCGCTTAAAAGAAGCTCATAGGCAAAACATATCCACAGCAATGCTTATGTTAATTATTTTTATTTTTAGCTATTTTATGTGCTTTTGCAGGTGTTTAACAGGTTCCCTTTTTAAATGGGGGAGTGTCTGAGTTCAGTAGTATTGAAACAAAGTACGAGCGTTGGATGCACCCTTGGTAAGGCCAGACATTGAAGTGCACCTTCCCTCTTGTTTTCCATCTATCTCTGCCATTTTAGGCTCTAAAAAATTCAGAGCTCTGAATCAAAGGGAGGGGTAGGGGGTGTGGAGAGAGATGGAAAATAAGTAGGTGGGAAGGTGCAGTGAAATGTTCAGCCAGACCATTTAATTCCTAAACTTGGCATAAAATGACCAGATATGCTTTTTATGTGAACTAAGCTGTAGCGGTTTATCTGTTGGAACTCACAAGGATCCCAATCATCATCCTCTTCCTTATTATCATCTATTAGAGTTAGGAGGGTGCAGACAGACGGGCCGTACTACTTGCTCCAGGATCGTTTTGCAATCCTCGGACTAGCAGTTGGCTCTCCTGAGTGTGACAGCATGTATCTCTATGCATCCGTCATGCTCCGGTCAGGAGAGCCGACGGCCAGTCCAAGGATTCTAATCCTCACGTGAGTAATACGGCAGTCTGAATGCACCCTAAGGATGGTAGACAGAGATGAGTGAGGAGATTTAGGGTGGTGCAGAACTGTGGAGAACTTTGTGGCTGAGAAGGAGCAGTTTATATTGTATTCTGCAGTGGATGGGTAACCAGTGCAATGAATGGAACAAAGTGGAGGCATCAGTGTAGTGGCTGGACAGACATACGATCCTAATCTGACTGCGCCCTCAGAGTATTTGCCGGACACACCAACTAAGGGCTGCTTCAGAATATCCGAGCATGGACTGGCCAAATGTCTCCCGAAATTGTGACAGCTTCGTATGGTTCTGAGGCTGTGACGCTCGGGTTGGGAGAGCCATGACCTGCCCTTACTCTGACCAATTTGCATGGATGTCTGAAGCAGCCCTTGGACGGGTGGGGCACTTAGTCTTAGGAGCACAAAATGTGTTAACATTTGATACCACCCTGGAGGGAGAATGTTTGTGTTTATTATAGTAGAAAGGATTGACCACGATGCAGGGAAGTAGTAGCCATGTGTATAAAGTCACTAGTTTGTCATTGATCTTGCCTTGCATTATCTCAGTTCGTAAGTTGTTCACTTGTTTAATACAATCTTCTTCTAAACTGAATACAATCTGTATTGTTTAATTCGTTAGAGGAATCATTTTTGTAGATATGATACCTCACGTTCATTAAGCATGACCAAATGTGACCAGCAACATCTATGAAGTTAGTTTTCACCTCCAACCACATCGACTCATTACCAAGTTCGGAGCCACAGGGACCCCGCTTGCTTTTTGCACAACTTTAAGTTACAGTAATATCTTCCTACGTCGCACTGTGAAATCCCATTAATTTCATGTCTCTTCATTAAGTTAGTTGTTCATGAATTTTCATGGTTTTCTGCCTTTTGGCTCCTCCATAAGCTGAGAGCTCGTTGACTTCTCGTCTGTCCTCCCATTCATTTCAGGGCTGGAGCCATAAGAGGGGGATCCCTAGAGGTCCTTACTAAATCTGATTTATGGTTTTGTACCGAAGACTTTCTGTGTCTGTTGCTTTCCTCGCTGTATACAAACAGACTCATCTAGGGAAGGGTATTTTCCAAAATAGGAACGCATTATTTGGCAGGACAATATGTCCTGTTCCTCCAAACACGGCTGATTAGTCTTTGGGAATAGACAAAACATCGGTTTAAATGTCCAAAGGGGTCAGCAAGTGCCCGAAAGAGTCCACTTTTGGGCAATAAAAATAACATTTGCCTAGGTACTTTTAAGAGCTCGTTCATACATAGCAAAAATGTGGTGGATTTTCTGAAGGGTATTGACTTGAAGGAAATCCACTAACGTGCCAGCATAGTACGAGACACATACACTGCAAAACAATAAGACCATACCTGTAGAGTAATCTGATCAGAGCTGCGGGATTAAGATCCACAGAATGTAAATTTACGCTGTGGATGGCGGTGCAAGGGATGTAGTGTGTTTCTCCGGCACGACCATTGCGATGTTGTCCGCGTCGCTTACGCTTACTGCAAGGGATTCACGTGAACCACTTTCAGTGGAGACGCACCCTAATGAAGGAAGTCAGAAACAAACATTTCCACTGAAGGCATACACTTCTGAGATGGCTGAGTGTTACTTTCACTTTCTGAATGTTATTAAAACAAAAATTACTTGTTTCTTGTTTAATTTGAATGTTACTGTTCCTTTAAATCACTTTTTCCTTTGATATATGGTAATAACAGTACGAGCTTCTGTGTAAAATAAATGTTTTGTTAACAGTTGAGCTGGATGACGAGTTCCATAAATCTATTGTTACATTAAATGTGCTGATACTTAAAGCTTCCACTAAGCTCTTTGGGTGACTCCAGGGGCGTATTAATTTCCTCCCACTTTCAGACTTGGGCACTTGTTTTGCATTGATGACATGTTTTTGTTTTGTTTTTTCTTTTTAAATTTAACAAATTCAGTTTTCCTTTTTTGTTTTTTTGTTTTTCCCCCGAAGTGGATCCAAAACAGCAGAAATACTTTTGAGGTGTCCTTACACAGAACATGTCTGCCAAACCAATACATTTCAGCTGCTTGAGCCAATTCTAAAGTGTATGGTATGGCGGTGGTGTCCTAACCCTCTTCCCTTACTCCAGTTGTTGGAGAAAAAGGATCGGGCATGCTGGATTTCAACATGCCCCATCCTTTGCGCTCATAAAAGATTAAATCAAAGCTAAAGGAGTCTGGCAACTTATTTTTACTGTTTATTAGAAAAAAAACGCGTGTAAAGGAGGGGTAACAGATATTGTATATCTATGGGCACCTCTACACAAGAGTAGCAAATACAGTTTTAACCAAAGTTCTAAGTGCTTCTATAAAGTCATTTCTTTATACTTTTTCAGGATCAACTTATGATTGAGACATTAAAAAAAAAACTTGTGTTTTCTTAAGGGATCACCACACAACTATTGGCTTAAAGGGAACCTGTCAGTAGGATTGTCCACAGTAACCCACAGTGTCAGGTCGGCACCTTTATACTGAATACAATGGTACTTGGTGATGAAATCCGTCTTGTGGTTTTATCTTAATCTTTATTTTCATTTTTGAGTTTGATGCTTCGGCGCAGTCACGGTCTTTGCCATTTTGAGAGAAATTTTTTTTTTTTTTTCTGAATAAATTTCCGCCCCGGAGCACGAGCATATCATTAACTAAAAACTGCAAATAAAGATTTAACAACCACAAGACAGATTTCATCAACCAAGGTATCATTGTAATCAGTATAATGGCGCCGACCTGACACTGTAGGTAACTGCACAAGCCTGCTGACAGGTTGCCTTTTAAGTTGCATCTTGTTTGTAAGAATGCGCAACTTTGCAATTTAGGCCTCTTTCACACTTCCATCGTTGGCTGTGCATCGTAGTACAGTGAAATGACGCGTCGAGGAAAACGTGTGTGACGCATCCAGTATTATGACGGATGCGTTGTGAGTTCCTGGGCGAATTTTATAATATAAGATTCTGGAGGAGAGAGAGACTCTTTTCCCCGGGTTGGAATATGCTTCCAGGCATGCTCAGATGTACAAACTGCATACGTCACTGGATTCCCGCTTTTCACAGTGTGCGCAGGATCCAGTGTCCATAGGCTCCCATTCTGTGGAACAACGTATGCTGTTTTTCCACTGCAGACAAACGTTTCGTTGAACGTTTTTTGCAAATGACGGGCTGTCAAATTCTGCAGGATCCAGTGCACGACGGACGAAATGTGTGGCCATCCGTCGCGATATGTCGCTAATACAAGTCTATAAGAAAATGCAGGATCCTGCAAATTTTTTTGCAGGATCCTGTTTTCTCAAAAAACGACGTATCTTGACCGGACTACAAAGACGGAAGTGTGAAAGAGGCCTTAGGCTGCTTTCACACATCAGGTTTTTGGTTTCAGGCTAAATCCGGCAAATTAGCTAAAAAACGGATCCGGCATAAATTGTGAAAAACTGATGCATCGGATCTGTTTTTTTAGCTGGTTTTTGAGAGAGACCAACCCCAGAATCAAAAACAAAGCTTCTGGGCATGCTCAATGTGTAAGAAACGGATTCGGCCGCCGGAACCGTTCATTCACACGTCCGTTCCATGCGTTTATTGCCGGAAACGTCCCTTCAGGCTTTTTTGGCGGACACAAAAAAACGTTGCAGGAGACATTTTTTGTGTCCGGCAAAAAAGCCTGAAGGGACGGATCCGGCACAAAACGGATGCAACGCATGTCCTTCAGACCCAATCCGGCACAAATACAACTCTATGGGGAAAAAACGGATCCGGATTGTGCCTGAAAGAAAAAACCTGATGTGTGAAAGCAGCCTTACCTATTAAATATCCTTCCTATTATGTTCAATGCTCATTATCCAGGTTACTGGCCACCTCTAATGTGCATTTGGGGTGGCAAAGCACGTGCAGTGCTTACAAGCTCTTGATGAGGCCACATTAACACGTTCAGTATTTTACATCAGTATTTGTAAGCCAAAACCAAAAGTGGACCAATCTGAAGAAAAGTATAATAGAACCACTTTTTCACTTCTGTAGTTTTCACCCACTCCTGGTTTTGAGTTACAAATACTGAGGTAGAATACTGAACGTGGCCTAATACATTGCACTGATGTAAAACTGGCTAGATCGCTGGAGCACACTATCTTGCTGAATATATAATACCCTTTTGTTCCTCCGATGCTGCGGTAGTACCAAAGAGCACACAAGTCATGCCAGGGCCCGCAATCATGCCACTGGACCAAACTGGTAATCTTCCAAAGCGCATTGCTCTCCGACCCAAGAAACAGGAAGCCAAGAGGCTGGGGAGCAGAGCGCTCCTGAAGATGGAATCTGGGAACAACCTGTTAGAGGAAATAGACACTTTTCACAATGACACTGAAAAGTATGAAGTGAAAGAATGAAATTACTAAAGAGTATTGAGGAAGAGGAGCAAGCATAAGACTGATATTTAGTTCTGTAGGAAAATATGAAATGCGTAACTTTTGCTTTAATTTCTTTGCTCTTTTGGGGCATAGGAGGGTTTAATCAATGATGGATGTCAAATGAATGATTTATAGATGCAGCGTTCTAAGTCCAGATTGAGCAGATGTTTAACACTTCATATTTTCTGCCCGGCTCCTCGTGCTCTATAACATGCCTTCTGTTAATTACTCAGCATTTGACAGGTTCACTTCAAAGAGAACTTGTCCCCAATCTGTGGCTGCTGTTTTTAAGAAAACAATGGGCAGTCATAGAATGGCAATTTTACTATCACCTGTTAAAATGCTGGTAAGTGCCCTTAATGGCCCCCTAAAGGACCTGACTTCCTAGCACGTTGGGATTGAACTTTATTTTTTTAAATATATAGGTGCTTCTTACAAAATTAGAATATCATCAACAAGTTAATTTATTTCAGTTCTTCAATACAAAAAGTGAAACTCATATAGTCATTATAAACAGAGAGATGTATTTCAGGTGTTTATTTCTGTTAATGTTGATGATTATGGCTTACAGCCAATAAAAACCCAAAAGTCATTATCTAAGTAAATTAGAATACTTTATAACACCAGCTTGAAAAATGATTTTAAAATTTGAAATGTTGGCCTACTGAAATGTATATTCAGTAAATACACTCAATACTTGGTCAGGGCTCCTTTTGCATCGATTACTGCATCAGTGCGGTGTGGCATGGAGGTGATCAGCCTGTGGCACTGCTGAGGTGTTATGGAAGCCCAGGGTGCTTTGATACCGTGTTTCCCCGATAGACACCCCCGAAAGTAAGACGTAGTGGGGGTTTTAGCGGGGTCGGCTAATGTAAGACGTACCCCGAAAGTAAGACGTAGTAAATACCGTAGTGCTGAGTAGTGTCGGGGTCGGCCGAAACTCGATGGTTCCCAGGGTCTGAAGGAGAGGAAACTCTCCTTCAGGTCCTGCGATCCATATTTAAGTGTAAAATAAAGAATTAAAATAAAAAATATCGCTATACTTACCCTCTGACGCGCCCTGGTACTAACCGGGAACCTTCCTTCCTTCGAATCAGCGCTTCCAGGACCTACGGTGACGTCACGGCTTCTGATTGGTCGCGCGAGCGGTCACGCGACCAATCACAAGCCGCGACGTCACCGCAGGTCCTGGAAGCGCTGATTCGAAGGAAGGAAGGTTCCCGGTTAGTACCAGGGCGCGTCAGAGGGTAAGTATAGCGATATTCTTTATTTTAATTCTTTATTTTACACTTAAATATGGATCGCAGGGCCTGAAGGAGAGTTTCCTCTCCTTCAGATCCTGGGAACCATCCAGGGATACCTTCCGATACTTGTGTCCCATTGACTTGTATTGGTATCGGCGATATCCGATATTTTTCGGGTATCGGCCGATACTATCCGATACCGATACTTTCAAGTATCGGACGGTATCGCTCAACACTAGTACGGTAGTAAACTGTACGTTGGAAAAAAAACGCAGCGGTTTTTTTTTCCAATGTAAGACATACCCCGAAAGTAAGACATAGTGGGACTTTTGAGTGGTAAAAGAATGTAAGACACTGTCTTACTTTCGGGGAAACACGGTAGCAGCCTTCAGCTCGTCTGCATTGTTGGGTCTTGTGTCTCATCTTCCTCTTGACAGTACCCCATATCAAGCACAGTGATACTGTTGTTTGAAAACCAGGTATTGGCACCTGTCCACACTCCCAAAAGTACCAAGTCCTGCTGGAGAATGAAATTTCCACCTGCTTGTCTGCAGAGGGAAGCATGCAGTGCTCTAAAATTTTGTGGTCGACTTCTGCGCTGACTCTGAACTTGATAAAACACAGTGGACCTACACCAGCCGATGACATGACTCCCCAAACCAACACTGATTGTGGAAACTTCACACTAGACTTCAAGCAGCTTGGATTGTGGCCTCTCCACTCTTCCTCCAGACTCTGGGACCTTGATTTCCAAATGAAATGCAAAATGTACTTTTATCTGAAAACACCTTGGACCACTGAGCAACAGTCCAGTTCTTTTTCTCCGTGGCCCAGGTAAGACGCTTCTGGCATTGTCTTGGTCATGAGTGGCTTGACACAAGGAATGCGACACTTGTAGCTCATGTCCTGTATACGTCTGTGTGTGGTGGCTCTTGAAGCGATGACTCCAGCAACAGTCCACTCCTTGTGAATCTAACCCAAATTTTTGAATGGCCTTTTCTTAACAATCCTTTTAAGGCTGCTGTTATCCCAGTTGCTTGTGCACCTTTTTCTACCACACTTTTTCCTTCCACTCAACTTTCCATTTATATGCTTGGATACAGCACTCTTTAGCAATTACCTTTTGTGGCTTACCCTCGTGGAATGTGTCAATGACTGCCTTTTCGACATCTGTCTAGTCAGCAGTCTTCCTCATGATTGTGGAGCCTACTAAAACAGACTAAGGGTGCTTGTCCATGGTCCGTAATCATGACACTTTGGACAGAGCAGAAAACCTGCGCCGCCCCCTTCTGTACGTGCGGTGATCCCAGATGTGTTCATTGCACACAACCGGAATCTCCCCACCCCATACATAGGGCCCTGTGATTTACCTTTCAGCGACGGAGCGTCGCTGCAAGGTAAGCCGACATGCTGAGTTCTAAAAAGATGCTCCGCATGTCCATAAACACAGGGACGCCAGATGCGTGTTCACATGCATAGTGGAGACGGGATTTCATAAAATCCCCGCCACTATGCTGTATCATCTGGATGCGGGTGTACGCAGCATTTAATCTGCAGCTAATCCGGATGTAATCCTGCACATGAACACACATACCCTAAGGGACTTTTTTAAACGCTTAGGAAGCTTTTGCAGGTGTTTTTTTTTTTTTTTTTTGTTAATTATAATTTACTCAGAGAATGACTTTTGGGTTTTCACTGGCTGTAAAACAATCATTAATCATTAACAGAAATAAACACTTGAAATAGATCACTCTGTTTGTAATGACTATATAATACGTGAATTTCACTTTTTGTATTGAAGAACTTAAATAGATGAACTTTTTAATGATATTCTAATTTTGTGAGAAGCACCTGTATGTCGGTTCCTGGCATGCGTCATGGAATCCCACAACCTTCTGTGGGCCTCCTCACCGAAAGAATGAGCCTTGCACTTTTAACTAAACCATCTCTACTGCTACCTCAACCAAACCTCTGCTGAATAGTTCTCTAATGATTTTACTGGTCTGTAACTACTTGGTAAAGGGTGCAGTAGATGTAGTTTTGTTCAGTGTGAGATCTCATGATTTCAGTGCGAGGGAGAATTGTGTGATCCTGCCCTGCATGCTAGGATCCAACAACCCAGATGATCAGACCTGACTTAGCATAGAAAGTGGTAGCTGCCCATTCAATTGCAAAGTTTATTACCTGGAAAGCTTGATTATTGCTGTAGTTAATGAGGGAGGGAAAAAGTATACCGGGAAGATGTACGATGGGTGTTCAATACGTTATCTACCCCAGTATTTTCTGTCAGAGAGCTGAGCTTCTCTGTACATTTTGATGAAAGCACTGGAAGTGACCGGATGGCAAGTGCAGTACAGTGCGTCTCTTAAAAAAAAAAAAAAAAAGTGGGTTTGGAGCTTTGATGAATTTCCTTACAAAGGAAGAAAAGTCCCAAAGAAATCCATGACAGGATGATTGATGGATATGGTGATGATGCATCTTCCTACTACCAAATAAAATTTTGGGCCAGGCAGTGTAAATTGGGTTGGGGATCAACTGAAGATGGCCCCTAGCAGGCCAGGGTGACCTGTTGAAGCATCTTTGGAGGAAATGTGCCATAAAATCGAGGCCATTATTTTGGAAGATAGTGGAGTCAGTCTGTTATACAACCCCTGGCAAAGATGGAATCACCGACCTTGGAGGATGTTCATTCAGTCGTTTAATTTTGTAGAAAAAAAGCAAATCACAGACATGGCACAAAACTAAAGTCATTTCAAATGGCAACTTTCTGGCTTTATGAAACACTAAAAGAAATCCAGAACAAAAAAATGTGGTAGTCCGTAATGGTTACTTTTTTAACCCCTTCATGACCCAACCTATTTGGACCTTAATGGCCTGGCCATTTTTTGCAATTCTGACCAGTGTCCCTTTGAGGTAATAACTCAGGAACGCTTCAACGCTAGCGATTCTGAGATTGTTTTTTTCGTGACATATTGGGCTTCATGTTAGTAGTAAATTTAGGCCGATAATTTTTGCGCTTATTTGTGAAAAAAATAAGAAATTTGGCGAAAATGTCGCAATTTTCAAATTTTGAATTTTTATTCTGTTAAACCAGAGTTATGTGACACAAGAGTTAATAAATAACATTACCCACATGTCTACTTTACATTAGCACAATCTTGTAAACCAAAATTTTTTTTGCTAAGAAGTTATAAGGGTTAAAATTTGACCAGCGATTTCTCATTTTTACAACAAAATGTACAAAACCATTTTTTTAGGGACCATCTCACATTTCAAGTTAGTTTGAGGGGTCTATATGGCTGAAAATACAAAAAAAGTAACACCATTCTAAAAACTGCACCCCTCAAGGTGCTCAAAACCATATTCAAGAAGTTTATTAACCCTTCAGGTGCTTCACAGAAGCAACATGGAAGGAAAAAATGAACATTTAACTTTTTAGTCACAAAAATGATCTTTTAGCAACAAATGTTTTATTTTCCCAAGGGTAAAAGGAGAAACGACCCCGAAAGTTATTGTACAATTTGTCCTGAGTACGCTGATACCCCATATGTTGGGGGAACTACTGTTTGGACGCACGACAGGGCTCGGAAGGGAAGAAGCGCCATTTGACTTTTTGAATGAAAAATTGACTCCAATCTTTAGCGGACACCATGTCGCGTTTGGAGAGCCCCTGTGTGCCTAAACATTGGAGCTCCCCCACAAGTGACCCCATTTTAGAAACTAATCCCCCCCCCCAAGGAACTTATCTAGATGCATAGTGAGCACTTTGAACCCCCAGGTGCTTCACAAATTTATCCGTAAAAATGAAAAAGTACTTTTTTTTTTTTTCACAAAAAATTTATTTTAGCCTCAATTTTTTCATTTTCACATAGGCAACACAACAGGATAAAATGGATCCTAAAATTTGTTGGGCAATTTCTCCTGAGTACACCGATACCTCATATGTGGTCAGAAACCACTGTTTGTGCACACGGCAAGGCTCGGAAGGAAAGGAGCGCCATTTGACTTTTGAATGAAAAATTAGCTCCTATCGTTAGCGGACACCATGTCGCGTTTGGAGAGCCCCTGTGTGGCTAAACATTGGAGCTCCCCCACAATTGACCCCATTTTGGAAACTAGACCTCCCAAGGAACTAATCTAGATGTGCGATGAGTACTTTGAACCCCCAAGTGCTTCATAGAAGTTTATAACGCAGAGTCGTGAAAATAAAATTCTTTCCTCAATTATTTTTTTAGCCCGCAATTTTTTATTTTCACAAGAGTAACAGGAGAAATTGGACCCCAAAAGTTGTCCAGTTTGTCTTGAGTACGCTGATACCCAATATGTGGGGGGTAACCACCGTTTGGGCGAATGGCAGAGATCGGAAAGGAAGTAGTGATGTTTTGGAATGCAGACTTTGATGGAATGGTCTGCTGGCGTCCTGTTACGTTTGCAGAGCCTCTGATGTGCCTAAACAGTAGAAACCCCCCACAAGTGACCCTATTTTGGAAACTAGACCCCCTCCAAGGAACTAATCTAGATGTGTGGTGAACACTTTGAACCCCCAAGTGCTTCAAAGAAGCTTATAATGCAGAGCTGTGAAAATAAAAAAATAATTTTTCTTTCCTCAAAAATTATTTTTAAGCAAGCAATTTTTCTCTGTCCCTCATGACGGCACCACGGAGAGAGGGGATCCGCCCACCAAGGACAGGAAACCTACAGATAAAAAGGCGGTATCTCTCTCCCGCATCACTGTGGTTTCCTGTCCTTGATGGGGAACCTGCAGCAGTCTCAACTCAGATCGTCATTGGAATTCCAGGGCCAGTCACACAGGTTCAGGCAGCGGGGGTTCCCTACCTCGGCTGGCATGGTCACCCGAAGCCGCCGCTGGGATCAGTAGGTCTCAAGGGTGCGCAGGGAGCAGTAGCAAGAACGCTGCTGCTCCTAAAAAAAATCCTCACAGTCATCAACCAGGAGCTCTGCTAACACCACGAAGGGTCCTTCCAGGTGTAGGTACGCGGCGCGGGCAGTGAACGCCTTGGCAGCCGCATTATCATGCCGGAGATGGGCGGCAGCACGAGCCTCCTGCGCAACGCACCTCAGAAAGGAGGTAATGCGCATGCGTGGGATGACGCTACTCGCACACTGCATGCTGGGGCGTCACGCGCGCGTGTGCACACGGCTTTACGGCCTTTCCTGAGCAAAGCCCCTCTGACAATGCGCATGCGCAAGGAATTACGTACCGGCAATGCATGATGGGTCTGGCTGGAGCGCGCGTGTGTGAGCACAGACCCGGTCACATTATTTAAAGGGGTCGCCACGCTGGCTGGTTGCTTTAATGGAGTCCAGTCAGTGATCCTTAGCGACAATGAGCAACCCAGAACCGCAGGGATCACCAGCACAGCAGCAGCAGAAACACCGACCGCAGGGGAAAGAAGCCCCTCATCGCCAGCAGTGTGGAACAGGGGCACGGTCAGGATCCCAGCATAGCAAGGACTCTAGTGCAGCGTCCGGAGCAAAGGAACATCCTATAGTAGATATGGATCATCCACAGCTGGTACTGAGGGGTACACCAGGTGGTGAGTGATCTCCATGAAAGCTCCGGCTAATAGAACCTACTCTTTTCTTTTGCTTGTCTTTAAGGAAAGAAAAGCTCAGGGAAATCCAAACAGAATCTGTGCGCTTTGTAAAGAAGATCTACCTACCACATGGGAAAAAAGACTATGTAAATCATGTATAGAGCAAGCACTCTGTGAAGGGCTTCCCAGGTTCGCTACAGAGCTCAAATCATTAAAACCCAGGTGGAGGATACCTTTAAATCTCTTCACGAGGGTAAAAAAAAACGTAGAAAAATCAGACACAAATCCCCTATCTCCGATTCTAGTGACACAGATAGTGGGAAGATTAGTTCGGACTCTTCTAATTCTTCATCGTCTTCTTCATGGGGGGGGGGGGGCGTAGTTGCTTCCCATTAGACGAAACATTCCCTGGTTAAGGCTGTCAGAAGCACCATGGGACTGACTGATTCTCATCCCAAAAAATCAGTCCAGGTTATGTTTGGGGGGCTTGAGCAGAAAAAAAGAAGAGTATTTCCGCTCAATGACAAAATACAGGCTTTAATTAATAAATAATGGAAAAAACCTATAAGGAAGGCCTTACTTACTCCCAAAAGGAAATATCCTTTCAGGACCCAACATGCTCCTTTTGGGAAAAAGCCCCCAAATTAGATGTATCCATTGCTAAGGCGTCAAAAAAGTTCACCCTACCATTTGAGGATATGGGGGTTTTAAAGGACCCCATGGACAAAAAAGCGGATGCTTTTCTAAAAAGTTCCTGGGAAGCAGCCGGAGGAGGGCTGAAACCTGCAGTAGCTGCTGCTTCTACTTCCCGCTCTCTGATGGTTTGGCTGGACCAGCTAGAATCTCAGCTTAAGGGGAAAACATCTAGAGATAGCATATTAAATACTTTGCCAGTAATGAAAGGGGCAGCTGCTTTCCTGGCCAATGCGTCAGCAGATTCTATCAGGCTGGCTGCCAGATCAGCAGTTTTCTCCAATGCAGCCAAAAGAGCTCTCTGGCTCAAATGTTGGCCTGGAGACCTCCAAAGTCAAAACTTTGTAAGGCTAGGTTCCCATTGCGTTAACGGACAGCACGGCGAAATTAATGCTGTGCAACGCGTCCGTTAGCGCGCCCATTAACCGCAATGGAGACGCGCATCACTAGCGCGTGCCATTTTCGGCACGCGCTAGCGATGTGCCGGTGTTTTGTGGCGGCCGCGGTCCGTTCCACACTCTCGCAGATCGGAGATCTGCGAGAGCGGGGACGTTTAACGCGACCCCTTTACAACACATTGCGTTAGCGCAATCCGCTAGCGCTAGGCGCTAAATGGATTACACTAACACAATCTGAACCTAGCCTAATATTCCCTGTGAAGGAGAATTCCTATTTGACTCCACTCTGGATGATATCCTGGAAAAGGCAGGGGATAAGAAAAAATCCTTCCCCATCCTTGCATATCCATCCTACAAACGTCCCTTTCGAAATAAGAGATTTACCCGTAGGAGACCCCCTAGAACGCAAGACTGATGGGAAAAGAACAAGAATAAGGGGTTTATATTCAACAAAAGCCCCACTGATACTAAACCACCCTCCCAATGAACTTTTGCCCCTGGTGGGAGGAAGATTGTCCCTCTTTTTCTCAACCTGGGAAAAGATAACCAGCAGCGACTGGATTCTAGATTTGATCAGATCGGGACTAAAGTTCAAATTCCTCACTTTTCCTCAGCCATCCTTCCTGATAACATCCCAAAGATCTTCACCGCAGGAGCGAATAGCTCTGGATCAGGAAGTCACTGTACTGCTAAACAAAGGGGTTCTTCTGGAAGTCCCTCCCCAAGAAAAGGGAAAGGGTTCTACTCTCTGTTTTTTCTCAGGAAGAAACCAGACGGGTCTTTCAGGACAATTATCAATTTAAAAATCTAAACAAACACCTGATAGTGAAACCATTCAAAATGGAAACAAAAACATCAGTGAAAATGTTGTTTCTGCTTTGTTTCATGGCAGTACTAGATTTAAAGGACGCATACTACCACATCCTAATTCACAGAGACTTCCAAAAATTCCTCTGGGTGGCTATTGAGATCGAGGGGGTCATAAGACATTTCCAGTTTGCAGCTCTCACTTTCGGTCTCGCAATAGCCCCCCGGGTGTTCACCAAACTGATAGCAGAAGTCATGGCACATTTGAGAGAACAAAACACCCTAATCGTCCCATACTTAGATGATTTCCTGGTGATCGGCAACTCTCCCCAACATTGCAAAAACCAGCTGGAGATGGTCATGGACTCTTTAAAAACATGGGTTGGCTTCTAAATATAGAAAAGTCCAAGTTAATACCAAGTCAAATTCAGGAATACCTCGGCATTACGCTAGATTCCATTTTCCAAGAGTGCCGCCTACCCCAAGGGAAAATTCAAAAGATGGTGGGGTTAGTGTCCCGGGCAAGAGAACTCCCCTCTAAATCTCTACAAGAAGCAATGTCCCTCCTGGGGTCTATGACAGCCTGCATCCCCGCGGTACAATGGGCCCAGTTGCATACGAGGGAACTTCAATGGCAGATCTTGTCAGAGGAAATTTAAGAGAAAATTTTGAAAGTCAGTTCAGTTTCTTGTCAAACACAACCCTCTCACTAGAATGGTGTACAAAAGAGAGCAATCTGGGCCGGGGTATTCCATGGGTACTCCCAATATCAAAAGTGGTAACCACAGATGCAAGTCCCAAGGGTTGGGGGGCTCACCTAAATGATTTAGTGGCTCGGGGGACCTGGTCAGACGACTTGAAACCAGTATCTTCCGATATGAAGGCTACTAGCAGTGAAATTCGTGCTTATAGAATTCCTGAACCCCTTTGCTCACATCATGTAAGAATATTTTCACACAACAGAGTGGTAGTGGCTTACCTGAATCATCAGGGAGGTACCCCACTCAACCACTAATGGAAGTAACACAATCAATCTTACAGATAGCCGAGAACAATCTACCATCCTTGTCGGCCCTTCACATAAAAGCAGACTACCCAAGTCGGTTTCGTCTAAGACAAGGGGAATGGGAGTTGAACCAATCTATATTCAACCAGATCACGGAGAAATGGGGGACTCCTGTTATAGATCTTTTCGCGAACAATCTGAATCAGAAAGTGGCTACCTTTTGTTCCATAAACCCAGCAGGGAACCCTGTGGCGTTGGACGCTTTTCTAATTCCTTGGAATTACAAGCTAGCATATGCATTTCCCCCAATCGCATTAATACCGGCAGTTCTTAGGAAGATAAGGGAAGACAGAGCCCGAGTAATATTAATAGCCCCCTTTTGGCCGAAAATAATTTGGTTTTCTTGGGTCCGGAGGATGTCCATATCAGATCCTTGGGTACTCCCAGATCTGGCCAATTTCCTATTCCAGGGACCAGTAGCACATCTGCAGGTGGCAAGGCTACATATGACAGCTTGGAATTTGAAAGGGGGTTGCTGATAGAGAAAGGGTTTTCACAAGGTTTAGTATCGACCCTCCTGAAAAGTAGGAAATTAACAACCACCAAACAATTTGGTAACATTTGGAAGAAGTTCCTTTCTTCCTCAGGCTCTAAAATGAAGGAATCTGAAGGAATCCCGCTTAAAGCCGTATTAGAATTCCTACAAAATGGGTTAGAAAAAGGTCTAGCCACAAGCACACTTAAAGTTCATATCTCATCACTAGGAGCACTGTTTAACTACAAAATAGCAAGGAATCACTGGGTTTCTAGGTTTAAGGCAGCGGAAAGATCTGGACATCTACCCTTACGGAGGGCCCCATAGTGGGACTTAAATTTAGTTCTTACAGCCTTAATTAAACCCCTAATCGAACCCTTAGAAGAGGCTCCCTAAAAGATCTTGTCTTTCAAAACCTCCCTTTTGGTAGCCCTTACCCCGGCCGAAGGGTTAGTGACATACAAGCCTTGTCAGCCGGCCCACCCTTTACGCAAATCTTAGATGACAGGGTGGTCTTAAAAACAGACCCAGCTTATCTACCAAAAGTAGCTTCCCGGTTTCATAGATCCCAAGAGATTTCCCTTCCCTCCTTCTGCCCAAACCCTAAAAATGAGGGGGAAAAGACCTTACATTAGATGTTAGAAGGTGTCTCATTCATTACCTGGAAGCTACTAGGGAGTGTAGGGAGGATAGATCTTTTTGTGTGTTTTCAGGGCCCTCGGAAAGGCAAAAAGGCCTCCAAGGGTACATTGGCAAGATGGATCAGACATGCCATAAACCTCTTATATACCTCAAGCGGGATGTCAGCTCCAAGGGAGGTTAAAGCTCACTCGACGAGAGCAATGGCGGCCTCCTGAGCAGAAAGAGCGGGTGCTTCAATTGACCAGATATGTAGAGAGGCTACTTGGTCTTCACCCTCAACTTTCTTTAAGCACTATCGGTTGGACTTAACTTCTTCAGACCTTACCTTTAGTAAAAGTGTTCTGGAAGCGGTAGTCCCTCCCTAAATGTACAGTCTCTGCAATTTTCTCTGTGGTGCCGTCATGGGGGACAGAGAAAAGTATAGTTACTCACCGATAACGGTGTTTCTCTGAGCCCATGACGGCACCCGTACATTCCCTCCCTTCACATGTGGGTGTGCACACTATTACAATGTTTAGTTAAGTAACTAAGTAATAATCACGCGGTATCTCTACTAATGCTTAGTAATGTTGAAATATTTTAACTATTATCCTGATATTCCCTTCATGCTCTGTAAGCAAACTGATGAGAGAGGTACCGCCTTTTTAACTGTAGGTTTCCTGTCCTTGGAGGGCGGATCCCCTCTCTCCGTGGTGCCATCATGGGCTCAGAGAAACACAGTTATCGGTGAGTAACTATACTTCTATACTTTTTTTTGTTTTCACAAGGGTAACAGGAGAAATTGGACCCCAAAAGTTGTCCAGTTTGTCCTGAGTACGCTGGTACCCCATATGTGGGGGTAAACCACTGTTTGGGCACACGTCAGGGCTCGGAAGGGAAGTAGTGACGTTTTGAAATGCAGACTTTGATGGACTGGTCCTGGGGGCGTGACGTTGCGTTTGCAGAGCCCCTGATGTGCCTAAACAGTAGAAACCCCCCACAAGTGACCCCATTTTGGAAACCAGACCCCCCAAGGAACTTATCTAGATGTGTTGTGAGCACTTTGAACCCCCAAGTGCTTCACAGAAATTTATAACGCAGAGCCGTGAAAATAAAAAAATCATTTTTTTCCCACAAAAATAAGTTTTAGCCCTCATTTTTTTTATTTTCCCAAGGGTAACAGGAGAAATTATTATTGTTTTATTATTATACATTTTTATAGCGCCATTTATTCCATGGCACTTTACATGTGAATACGGGGCAAATATAGACAAATACATTAAACATGAGCAGATAACAAGGCACACGAGTACATAAGGAGGGAGGACCCTGCCCGCGAGGGCTCACAGTCTGCAGGGGGTGGGTGAGGATACACTAGGAGAGGGAAGAGCTGGCTGTGCGGCTGTTCAGTAGGTTGAGGATCACTGCAGGCTGTAGGCTTGTCGGAAGAGATGAGTCTTCAGGTTCTTTTTGAAGGTTTCTATGGTAGGCGCGAGTCTGATGTGTTGGGGTAGAGAGTTCCAGAGTATGGGGGAAGCACGGGAGAAGTCTTGGATGCGGTTATGGGAAGAAGAGATGAGAGGGGAGTAGAGAAGGAGGTCTTGGGAGGATCGGAGGTTGCGTGAAGGTAGGTACCGGGAGACCATGTCACAGAGGTATGGAGGAGACAGGTTGTGGATGGCTTTGTATGTCAGTGTGAGGGTTTTGAACTGGAGTCTCTGGGCGATAGGAAGCCAGTGAAGGAATTGACACAGGGGAGAGGCTGGGGAATAGCGGGGGGACAGGTGGATTAGTCGGGCAGCAGAGTGTAGGATGGATTGGAGTGGTGCCAGAGTGCTAGAGGGGAGTCCAGAGAGTAGGAGGTTGCAGTAGTCGAGGCGAGAGATAAGGGCATGCACTAGTGTTTTTGCAGTGTTGAGGTCAAGGAAAGCACGGATCCGGAAAATATTTTTGAGTTTGAGACGACAGGAGGAGGCAAGGGCTTGGATATGTGGCTTGAAAGAGAGGGCAGAGTCGAGGATCACCCCGAGGCACCGGGCGTGTGGGACTGGGGATAGTGAGCAGCCATTGACATTGATGGATAGGTCTGGTGGAGGGGTAGAGTGAGATGGGGGAAAGATGATGAATTCTGTTTTGTCCATGTTCAGTTGTAGAAAGCGAGCAGAAAAGAAGGCTGAAATGGCAATTAGACCCCCAAAGTTGTTGCGCAATTTTTCCTGAGTACGCTTATGCCCCATATGTTTGGGTAAACTACTGTTTGGGTACTCTTCGGGGCTCGGAAGGGAGGGAGCACCATTTGACTTTTTGAACGCAAGATTCGCTGGAATCAATGGTGGCGCCATGTCGCATTTGGAGACCCCTGATGTGCCTAAACAGTGGAACCCCTCAATTCTAACTCCAACACTAACCCCAACACACACCTTCCCCAATCCCAACTGTAGCCATAACCCTAATCACAACCCTAACCCCAATACACCCCTAATCCCAACCCTATCCCTAACCACAACCCTAACCCCAACACACCTCTAAATCTAATCCCAACCGTATCCCTAACCACAACCCTAACCGCAACACACCCCTAAAACTAATCCTAACCACAAGCCTAACCCCATACCCCTAACCCTAATCTTAACCCTATTTCCAACTCTAAAGGTACCATCACATTAAGCGACGCTGCAGCGATCTAGACAACGATGCCGATCGCTGCAGCATCGCTGTTTGGTCGCTTGAGAGCTGTCACACAGACGGCTCTCCAGCGACCAACGATCCCGAGGTCCCCGGGTAACCAGGGTAAACATCGGGTTACTAAGCGCAGGGCCGCGCTTAGTAACCCGATGTTTACCCTGGTTACCATTGTAAATGTAAAAAAAAAACCACTACATACTTACATTCCCGGTGTCTGGTCATGTCCCTCGCCTTCAGCTTCCCGCACTGACTGAGCGCCGGCCGTAAAGCACAGCGATGACGTCACCGCTGTGTTCTACTTTACGGCCGGCTGGCGCTCACAGTCAGTGCAGGGAAGCTGAAGGCGAGGGACGTGACCAGACACCGGAATGTAAGTATGTAGTGTTTTTTGGTTTTTTTTTACATTTACAATGGTAACCAGGGTAAACATCAGGTTACTAAGCTCGGCCCTGCGCTTAGTAACCCGATGTTTACCCTGGTTACCAGTCAAGACATCGCTGAATCGGCGATGTCAGCGGGTGATCCAGCGACGAAATAAAGTCCTGGACTTTCCCCAGCGACCAACGATCTCCCAGCAGGGGCCTGATCGTTGGTCGCTGTCACGCATAACGATTTAGTTAACGTTATCGTTGCTACGTCACAAAAAGCAACGATATCGTTAATGATATCGTTATGTGTGATGGTACCTTAACTCTAATTCCAACCCTAAGGCTAACCCTAATTCTAACCCCAATTGCAACCCTAATTCTAACCCTAATTGCAACCCTCACCCGAGTTCTAGCCCTAACCCTAGTAGAAAAATAAAAGTAAATATATTTTCTTTTTTATTATTGTCCCTACCTACGGGGGTGATAAAGGGGGGTTTATTATTATTATTATTTTTATTTTGATCACTGTGATGTGGTTTTATCACAGCAATTAAAATGTACCTGGAAAGAATCTGCCGTTCTTCATTTTGGAAGATGGCGGCGCCCATGGAGGAGACGGACAGACAAGGGGAGGGACACCGGAGGTCGGTAAGTATGGGGGGTGGGATCAGAGCATGGGGGAAGCAGACAGGAGGATGGAGGGGAGCGGAGGACAGGACAGAGGGGAGGAGATCGGTGGCGGGGGCAGATCATGGTCTCCAGCCATGGCCGATGATATTGCAGCATCGGCTATGGCTGGATTATAATATTTCACCCAATTTTCATTGGTGAAATATTACGATTGCTCTGATTGAAAGTGAAACGTCACTTTCGACAGCCAATCAGAGCGATCGTAGCCACGGGGGGGCCAAGCCCTCCCCCCCCCAGGCTGAAGTACCACTCCCCCTGTCCCTGTAGGTAGGGTGAAATTACAGTTATCCCTTTCACCCGATCTGCAAGGACGTGATCCTGCCATGACGCCACATAGGCATCACAGGTCGGATTGGCACCGACTTTCATGATGCCCTACGTGGCGTCACAGGTCAGGAAGAGGTTAACCAAGCATAGGGGAAAAATTATGGAATCACTCAATTCTGAGGAAAAAATTATGGAATCATGAAAAACAAGCAAGAAAGCACTCCAAAACATCACTAGTATTTTGTTGCACAACCTCTGGCTTTTATAACAGCTTGCAGGCTCTGAGGCATGGATTTAATGAGTGTCAAACAGAACTCTTCATCAATCTGGCTCCAACTTTCTCTGATTGCTGTTGCCAGATCGCTTTGCAGGTTGGAGCCTCGTCATGGACCATTTTCTTCAACTTCTACCAAAGATTTTCAATTGGATTTGCAGGCCATGACATTGACCTTATGTGTCTTTTTTTCAAGGAATGTTTTCACAGTTTTTGCTCTATGGCAGGATGCATTATCATCTTGAAAAATGATTTTATCATCCCCAAACATCCTTTCAATTGATGGGATAAGAAAAGTGTCCAAAATATCAACATAAACTTGTGCATTTATTGAAGATGTAATGACAGCCATCTCCCCAGTGCCTTTACCTGACATGCAGCCCCATATCATCAATGACGGTGGAAATTTGCATGTTCTCTTCAGGCAGTCATCTTTATAAATCTCATTGGAACAGCACCAAACAAAAGTTCCAGCATCATTAACTTGCCCAATTCAGAGTCGTGATTCATCACTGAATAAGACTTTCATCCAGTCATCCACAGTCCACGATTCCTTTTCCTGAGCCCATTGTAACCTTGTTTTTTTCTGTTTAGGTCTTAATGATGGCTTTTGTTTAGATTTCTGTATGTAAATCCCATTTCCTTTAGGCGGTTTCTAACAGTTCGGTCAGACGTTGACTCCAGTTTCCACCCATTCGTTCTTCATTTGTTTTGTTCTGCATTTCCTGTTTTGGAGACATATTGCTTGAAGTTTCCGGCCTTGACGCTTTGATGTCTTCCTTGGTCTACCAGTATGTTTGCCGTTAATAACCTTCCCATGTTGTTTGTATTTGGTCCAGATTTTAGACACAGCTGACTGTGAACAACCAACATCTTTTGCAACATTGCATGATGATTTACCCTCTTTTAAGAGTTTGATAATCCTCTCCTTTGTTTCAATTGACATCTCTCCTGTTGGAGCCATGATTCATGTCAGTCCACTTGGTGCAACAGCTCTTCAAGGTGTGATCACTAGGGTTGAGCGAAACGGGTCGAACATTTTCAAAAGTCGCCGACTTTTGGCTAAGTCGGGGTTTCATGAAACCCGATCCGACCCCTGTGCGGGGTCGGCCATGCGGTACGCGACTTTCGCGCCAAAGTCGCGTTTCAATGACGCGAAAAGCGCCATTTCTCAGCCAATGAAGGTAAACGCAGAGTGTGGGCAGCGTGATGACATAGGTCCTGGTCCCCACCATCTTAGAGAAGGGCATTGCAGTGATTGGCTTGCTGTCTGCGACGTCACAGGGGCTATAAAGAGGCGTTCCCGCCGACCGCCATCTTACTGCTGCTGATCTGAGCTTAGGGAGAGGTTGCTGCCGCTTTGTCAGAAGCAGGGATAGCGTTAGGCAGGGTCCATTAACCACAAAACCGCTTGTGCTGCAGCGATTTGCACTGTCCAACACCACCCTCGGTGTGCAGGGACAGTGGAAGTTTTTTTTTGTTTTTTTTTCCCCTCAGCGCTGTAGCTCATTGGGCTGCCCTAGAAGGCTCCCTGATAGCTGCATTGCTGTGTGTACGCCGCTGTGCAAACCAACTGCTTTTTTCAAAGCACAAATCCTCTTGTTCCTTCCTTTCTGCACAGCTATCTTTTTTGTTTGTCCACACTTTTTATTTCATTTGTGCATCAGTCCACTCCTTATTGCTGCCTGCCATACCTGGCTGAGATTACTGCAGGCAGGGAGATAGTAGCTGCCTGCCATACCTGGCTGAGATTACTGCAGGCAGGGAGATAGTAATTGTAGGACATTCCCTGTTTTTTTTTTTTTTTTTTTTTTTGGTGGGAGATTAAGATTGGCAATTTGGCATTTCTGCTAGAGTGCCATCCCTGTGTGTGCCATCTCTCTCACATAGTGGGCCATAGAAAGCCTTTTCATTTTTCTGTATTTTTTTTTGTGGGGTGTATAAATTCTCCCTGATAAAAATACAGTGGGAGATTAATATTGGCCTTTGGGCTTGTGTGCCAGTCCTGAGTGTGCCATCTCTCTCACAAATAGTGGGCCATAGAAAGCCTATTTTATTTTTTTTTGGGTTTTATAAATTCTCCCTGAAAAAAAGGGAGATTAATATTGGCCTCTGGGCTTGTGTGCCAGTCCTGAGCGTGCCATCTGTGCCAGTCCTGAGCGTGCCATCTCTCTCACAAATAGTGGGCCATAGAAAGCCTATTTAATTTTTTTTTTGGTTTTATAAATTTTCCCTGAAAAAAGAGAGATTAATATTGGCCTCTGGGCTTGTGTGCCAGTTGTGAGCGTGCCATCTGTGCCAGTCCTGAGCGTGCCATCTCTCTCACAAATAGTGGGCCATAGAAAGCCTATTTAAATATTTTTTTGGTTTTATATATTCTCCCAGAAAAAAAGGGAGATTAATATTGGCCTCTGGGCTTCTGTGCCAGTCCTGAGCGTGCCATCTGTGCCAGTCCTGAGCGTCCCATCTCTCTCACAAATAGTGGGCCATAGAAAGCCTATTTTTTTTTTTTTTTGGGTTTTAGAAATTCTCCCTGGAAAAAAAAAGGGAGATTAATATTGCCCTTTGGGCTTGTGTGCCAGTACTAAGCGTTCCATCTCTCTCTCTCTCTCAGTCAGTGGGCCATAGAACGCCTATTTTTGGTTTTATTTGTTTTCTAAATTCTCCCTGAAAAAATCATTTTATTTTATTTGGTTTCTAAATTCTTCCTGATAAAATCATATTTTTTTTATTATTTTTTTTTCTAAAGTCTCCCTGAAAAAAAAAAAAAAAAAAAAAAAAACAGTGGGAGATTAATATTGGCCTTTCTGCTTGTGTGCCAGTCTTGACTCCTGGGTGCGTCATCTCTCAGTCAGTGGGCCATAGAACGCCTATTTTTGGTTTTATTTGTTTTATAATTTCTCCCTGAAAAAATCATTTTATTTTATTTGGTTTCTAAATTCTTCCTGATAAAATCATATTTTTTTTATTATTTTTTTTTCTAAAGTCTCCCTGAAAAAAAAAAAAAAAAACAACCAAAAAAAACAGTGGGAGATTAATATTGGCCTTTCTGCTTGTGTGCCAGTCTTGACTCCTGGGTGTGCCATCTCTCTCTCTCTCTCTCTCTCTCTCTCTCTCCAATTGTGGTCCATAGAAAGCCTATATTTTTTTTCCTTGATTTGGGTTCCAAAATCTACCAGAGAAAATAACTACATCAATCATTGGTAGAAAAATATTGGCCTCTGGGCTTGTGTGCCACTCCTGACTCCTGTGTGCGTCATCTCTGTCAGTGGGCCATAGAACGCCTATTTTTGTTTTTATTTGTTTTATAAATTCTCCCTGAAAAAATAATTTTATTTTATTTGGTTTCTAAATTCTTCCTGATAAAATCATATTTTTTTTATTATTTTTTTTTCTAAAGTCTCCCTGAAAAAAAAACAAAAAAAAAAAAAAAAAAACAAACCCCCCCAAAAAATGGGAGATTAATATTGGCCTTTCTGCTTGTGTGCCAGTCTTGACTCCTGGGTGTGCCATCTCTCTCTCTCTCTCTCTCTCTCTCTCCAATTGTGGTCCATAGAAAGCCTATATTTTTTTTCCTTGATTTGGGTTCCAAAATCTACCAGAGAAAATAACTCCATCAATCATTGGTAGAAAAATATTGGCCTCTGGGCTTGTGTGCCACTCCTGATTCCTGTGTGCGTCATCTCTCACTCAGTGGCCCATAGAAAGCATATAGTTTGTTACATTTGTTTTCTAAATTCTCCCTGCAAAAATCTATTTTTTTTTTGGGGGGGGGTTTCTAAAGTGTTCCTGAAAAAAATAAAAATAAAAAAAAAATAATAGTGTGACATTAATATTAACATTTGTGCTTCAGTGACAGTCCTGCGTGTGGGGCATCTCTCTAATTTGCAGCCACCAAAAAAAGAGTGTGTAACATTGGGCCTGATTTTCGCTGTGGTCTCACCAACCTGTAAAGGGGTAGCTAAATCATACTGAAGTTATAGCTCACCGTGTAAGTTGTGTGACTGCAACAAATAACGTTAGTTTGGTTACGTTTTTAAAACAATGAGGAAGTCTAGTGGAAGAGGTCGTGGCCGGGGGCGTTCATTGTCAGCTGGTAATGAGGGTAGTGGTAGTGGTGGAGCATCAGGTGGTCGTGGGGAAAAAAATATTGCACCTAAGTCTGGAGCTGTGGAGCCAGGTTCGTCGTCCGGCTACACAAGGCCTCGAACGCTCCCTTTTCTGGGATTAGGAAAACCGCTTTTAAAGCCGGAGCAGCAAGAGCAAGTTTTGGCTTATCTTGCTGACTCAGCCTCTAGCTCTTTTGCCTCCTCTCGTGAAACTGGTAAAAGTAAAAGCAGAGCGTCGTTAGTGGATGTTCACGGTCAGGGACAAGTCACTTCCTTGTCCTCTTCAGCAAAAACAACAACAGAGAAGAATGCAGCAGGCGACACAACGGGTTACTCCATGGAGCTCTTTACACATACCGTCCCTGGCTTAGAAAGTGAAGCAGTTAACAGTCCATGCCCATTACAAATTGAATCTGACATGGAGTGCACTGACGCACAGCCACAGCCAGACTACTATGCTGGTCCTTTGACTCAGACCACAACATTGCCCTCGCAGGGTGCTGATCAAGAATCAGACCCTGATGAGACTATGTTGCCCCATCACGAACGCTATACCACCGAACGACACGGTGACACAGACGAAGTTGCGCAGGAGGTACAAGAAGAGTTATTAGATGACCCAGTTCTTGACCCCGATTGGCAGCCATTGGGGGAACAGGGTGCAGGCGGCAGCAGTTCTGAAGCAGAGGAGGAGGAGGGGCCGCAGCAGGCATCAACATCGCCACAGGTTCCATCTGCCGGGCCCGTATCTTGCCCAAAACGCGTAGCAAAGCCAAAACCTGGTGGAGGACAGCGTGGCCATCCGGTTAAAGCTCAGTCTGCAATGCCTGAAAAGGTATCCGATGCTAGAAAGAGTGCAGTCTGGCATTTTTTTAAACAACATCCAATTGATCAGCGCAAAGTCATCTGTCAAAAATGTTCTACTTCCTTAAGCAGAGGTCAGAATCTGAAAAGTCTCAATACTAGTTGCATGCATAGACATTTAACCACCATGCATTTGAAAGCTTGGACTAACTACCAAACGTCCCTTAAGGTTGTTGCACCCTCGGCCAATGAAGCTAGTCATCAACGCAACATCCCTTCCGGCAGTGTAGGACCACCATTTAGCGCACCACCTGCTGTATCTGTGCAGGTATCTTTGCCAGGCCAAAGCAGTCAGGGTCAGGGAATCACCAGTTTCGTAGTAGGAAACACTGCATCTAGGGCACCGGCGGCAACAATACCATCTCCCACCGTCTCTCAGTCTGCCATGTCCACCGGCACCCCCGCTAGTTCCACGATCTCCAGCTCTCCAGTCCAGCTCACCCTACATGAGACTATGGTTAGAAAAAGGAAATACTTAGCCTCGCATCCGCGTACACAGGGTTTGAACGCCCACATAGCTAGACTAATCTCGTTAGAGATGATGCCCTACCGGTTAGTTGAAAGCGAAGCTTTCAAAGACCTGATGGACTACGCTGTACCACGCTACGAGCTACCCAGTCGACACTTTTTTTCCAGAAAAGCCATCCCAGCCCTCCACCAGCATGTTAAAGAGCGCATCGTCCATGCACTCAGGCAATCTGTGAGCACAAAGGTGCACCTGACAACAGATGCATGGACCAGTAGGCATGGCCAGGGACGTTACGTGTCCATCACGGCACACTGGGTAAATGTGGTGGATTCAGGGTCCACAGGGGACAGCAAGTTTGGGACAGTTCTGCCTAGCCCACGGTCTAGTAAACAGTTGTCTGTAGCCGTTCGCACCCCCTCCTCCTCCTCCTCGTCCTCCTGCAGAAGCAAGAGCTCGTCCACAGACCGCAGTCGCACAAACACTCCATCCGCACCTGCCACTGTTGCACACCAGGTCTCCCATTATGGGGCAGCTACTGGCATACGTCAGCAGGCTGTATTGGCTATGAAGTGTTTGGGCGACAATAGACACACCGCGGAAGTTCTGTCCGAGTTCTTGCAGCAAGAAACGCAGTCGTGGCTGGGCACTGTAGATCTTGAGGCAGGCAAGGTAGTGAGTGATAACTGAAGGAATTTCATGGCTGCCATCTCCCTTTCCCAACTGAAACACATTCCTTGCCTGGCTCACACCTTAAACCTGGTGGTGCAGTGCTTCCTGAAAAGTTATCCGGGGTTATCCGACCTGCTCCTCAAAGTGCGTGGACTTTGCGCACATATCCGCCGTTCGCCCGTACACTCCAGCCGTATGCAGACCTATCAGCGTTCTTTGAACCTTCCCCAGCATCGCCTAATCATAGACGTTGCAACAAGGTGGAACTCAACACTGCACATGCTTCAGAGACTGTGCGAACAGAGGCGGGCTGTTATGTTTTTGTGGGAGGATACACATACACGGGCAGGCAGTAGGATGGCAGACATGGAGTTGTCAGGTGTGCAGTGGTCGAAGATTCAAGACATGTGTCAAGTCCTTCAGTGTTTTGAGGAATGCACACGGCTGGTTAGTGCAGACAACGCCATAATAAGCATGAGCATCCCCCTAATGCGTCTGCTGATGCAAAGTTTGACGCACATAAAGGATCAGGCGTCTGCACCAGAGGAAGAGGAAATCCTTGATGACAGTCTGCGATTGTCTGGTCAGGGCAGTGTACATGACGAGGTACCGGGCGAAGAGGAGGTGGAGGATGAGGAGGATGATGGGGATGAGTATATTTTTAATGAGGAAGCTTTCCCGGGGGCACGGGAAATTGGTGGCGTGGCAAGGCCGGGTTCTGGTTTTTTGAGGGACACAAGTGACGTAGATTTGCCTGCAACTGCCCCTCAACCAAGCACAACCGCAGATTTGACAACGGGAACTTTGGCCCACATGGCGGATTATGCCTTGCGTATCCTCAAAAGGGACACACGCATTACAAAAATGATGAACGATGACGATTACTGGTTGGCCTGCCTCCTTGATCCTCGCTATAAAGGCAAATTGCAAAATATTATGCCACATGAGAACTTGGAACTAATATTAGCAACAAAACAATCAACTCTTGTTGACCGTTTGCTTCTGGCATTCCCTGCACACAGCGCCCGTGATCGTTCTCACACGAGCTCCAGGGGCCAGCAGACCAGAGGTGTTAGAGGGGCAGAAATCAGAAGTGGCGTTGGCCAGAGGGGTTTTCTGACCAGGTTGTGGAGTGATTTTTCTATGACCGCAGACAGGACAGGTACTGCAGCATCAATTCAAAGTGACAGGAGACAACATTTGTCCAGTATGGTTACAAACTATTTTTCATCCCTTATCGACGTTCTCCCTCAACCGTCATTCCCATTTGATTACTGGGCATCCAAATTAGACACCTGGCCAGAATTGGCAGAATATGCATTGCAGGAGCTTGCTTGCCCGGCAGCTAGTGTCCTATCAGAAAGAGTATTCAGTGCTGCAGGTTCAATACTAACAGAAAAAAGGACTCGTCTGGCTACCCAAAATGTAGATGATCTAACCTTCATTAAAATGAACCACAACTGGATTTCAAAATCTTTTGCCCCACCCTGCCCGGCTGACACCTAGCTTTCCTATGAAAAGGTCTTGCCTGTGGACTATTCTGAATGACTTTTCCAATCTCGTAATTTTCTTCACCTGATTGTCCAGCATACGACATGTTTCCACCTCACGAAATGGCCAAACTCCCCACACGGGGCCGTGCTATCGCCACTTTGCGCTTGGACCCTTGAGAGTGCTGTTTGTCTGAAGAGGTGGGTGTGGCCGCTTTTGGTCGACGGCACTGCCACTGGGTCCCTCATAGTACAATAAAGTGTCTCTGGCGGTGATGGTGCGCACCCAACGTCAGACACACCGTTGTAATATGAGGGGCCCTGTGCCTGTACCGCCGGCCACAAGACAGTTCCCCCCCCCAGCTCAAACAGTGCTCTACCACTAGCAAAATTATCTCTCACAGCTTCACCAATGTGTAGTCTAGGCGCTGACATCCTTCAATGCCTGGCACTGACAATACCATTGTTTTGACATTTTTGTTATGTTAGGCCTTCGAAGCCTGTCTGCGGTCCCTTCTTTCTACAACTACTACACTGACCAGGCCACTGCTGGCCGTGTTACCCTGGAACCAATTTAAAAGTGCCTACAGTCAGCCCAATTTTGTTATGTTAGGCCTTCGAAGACTGTCTGCCGTCACTCCTTCCACTAGACTTCCACTGACCATACACTGCTGCCCATGTACCCCTGGAACCAATTTAAAGTGCCTACAGCCAGCCCAATTTTGTTATGTTAGGCCTTGGAAGCCTGTCTGCGGTCACTCCTTCCACTAGACTTCCACTGACCAGACCACTGCTGCCCGTGTACCCCTGGAACCAATTTAAAAGTGCCTACAGCCAGCCCAAGTTTATGTTAGGCCTTGGAAGCCTGTCTGCGGTCACTCCTTCCACTAGACTTCCACTGACCAGACCACTGCTGCCCGTGTACCCCTGGAACCAATTTAAAAGTGCCTACAGCCAGCCCAAGTTTGTTATGTTAGGCCTTCGAAGCCTGTCTGCGGTCACTCCTTCCACTAGACTTCCACAGACCAGACCACTGCTGCCCGTGTACCCCTGGAACCAATTTAAAAGTGCCTACAGCCAGCCCAAGTTTGTTATGTTAGGCCTTGGAAGCCTGTCTGCGGTCACTCCTTCCACTAGACTTCCACTGACCAGACCACTGCTGCCCGTGTACCCCTGGAACCAATTTAAAAGTGCCTACAGCCAGCCCAAGTTTATGTTAGGCCTTGGAAGCCTGTCTGCGGTCACTCCTTCCACTAGACTTCCACTGACCAAACCACTGCTGCCCGTGTACCCCTGGAACCAATTTAAAAGTGCCTACAGCCAGCCCAAGTTTGTTATGTTAGGCCTTCGAAGCCTGTCTGCGGTCACTCCTTCCACTAGACTTCCACAGACCAGACCACTGCTGCCCGTGTACCCCTGGAACCAATTTAAAAGTGCCTACAGCCAGCCCAAGTTTGTTATGTTAGGCCTTGGAAGCCTGTCTGCGGTCACTCCTTCCACTAGACTTCCACTGACCAGACCACTGCTGCCCGTGTACCCCTGGAACCAATTTAAAAGTGCCTACAGCCAGCCCAAGTTTGTTATGTTAGGCCTTCGAAGCCTGTCTGCGGTCACTCCTTCCACTAGACTTCCACAGACCAGACCACTGCTGCCCGTGTACCCCTGGAACCAATTTAAAAGTGCCTACAGCCAGCCCAAGTTTGTTATGTTAGGCCTTGGAAGCCTGTCTGCGGTCACTCCTTCCACTAGACTTCCACTGACCAGACCACTGCTGCCCGTGTACCCCTGGAACCAATTCAAAAGTGCCTACAGCCAGCCCAAGTTTGTTATGTTAGGCCTTGGAAGCCTGTCTGCGGTCACTCCTTCCACTAGACTTCCACTGACCATACACTGCTGCCCATGTACCCCTGGAACAAATTTAAAAGTGCCTACAGCCAGCCCAAGTTTGTTATGTTAGGCCTTCGAAGCCTGTCTGCGTCCCGTTCTTTCAACTACAACTACACTGACCAGGCCACTGATGGCCGTGTTCCCTTGGAACCAATTTTAACTTGCCTACAGCCAGCCCAATGTTAGGCCTTTGATGCCTGTCTGCCGTCACTCCTTCCACTAGGCCTCCACTGACCTGTCTATTGCTGCCCGTGTACCCCTTGAACCAACATCATTAAATATAAAAAAAATTAATTTGATTATAAAAAATAAGATCGTGTTGAGATCTCAAATGCAGACATTTTAACAATCAAAACAAACACACAACAAATATCTGGAACTGTACTACAAAGGTCCAACAGCTACAATTTCTTTCTCCTGCAAGAAGTTAACTGAAAGTTTTTTGGAGTTGTTAACACAGATATGGCATCCACCGAGTGTTGTCCTGTCGCGTCTCCTTTAAATTATTTCCAATAAGATGTTAAACTATTAATTTAATAAAATCAATAATTAAAAAAATAATTGAGTAAGTCAAAAGCACATTGCAAATAAACATTAATTACAAATCAAGAAGCATGGCGCGTCCGAGGGTGAGTAGATACCGAATAAGAATATAATCACCCTCGGACGCGCAATGCTTATTTACAACAGCCTTCCTTCCTAAGAATCAGCCCTTCCGTGGTGTAGAGAGAGGTTGTGTTACACTCCAAGGTGTTCCCCAGGTTGCCTTTCCTGAGCTTCGATCTTCCGGCTCTCGTTTAGTAGCTGTTGGAAACTACGCTGCATTAGGCCTACTAATTGTGTATGGGTGAAACAGTGGCGCATCTGCGGTCCCTCCTTCCACTAGGCCTCCACTGACCTGTCTACTGCGGCCCGTGTACCCCTTGAACCAACCTAATAAAATATTTAAAAAATTAATTTGATTATAAAAAATAAGATCGTGTTGAGATCTCAAATGCAGACATTTTAACAATCAAAACAAACACACAACAAATATCTGGAACTGTACTACAAAGGTCCAACAGCTACAATTTCTTTCTCCTGCAAGAAGTTAACTGAAAGTTTTTTGGAGTTGTTAACACAGATATGGCATCCACCGAGTGTTGTCCTGTCGCGTCTCCTTTAAATTATTTCCAATAAGATGTTAAACTATTAATTTAATAAAATCAATAATTAAAAAAATAATTGAGTAAGTCAAAAGCACATTGCAAATAAACATTAATTACAAATCAAGAAGCATGGCGCGTCCGAGGGTGAGTAGATACCGAATAAGAATATAATCACCCTCGGACGCGCAATGCTTATTTACAACAGCCTTCCTTCCTAAGAATCAGCCCTTTCGTGGTGTAGAGAGAGGTTGTGTTACACTCCAAGGTGTTCCCCGGGTTGCCTTTCATGAGCTTCGATCTTCCGGCTCTCGTTTAGTAGTTGGTGGAAACTACGCTGCATTAGGCCTACAAATTTGGTATGGGGTGTAGAGACAGGTTGTGTTACACTCCAAGGTTTTCACCAGGTTGCCTTTCCTGAGCTTCGATCTTCATGCTCTCGTTTAGTAGGTGTCGGAAAGTAGGCTGCATTAGGCCTACAAATTGGGTATGGGGTGGAGAGAGATGGTGTGTTACACTCCAAGGTGTTCCCCAGGTTGCCTTTCCTGAGCTTCGATCTTCATGCTCTCGTTTAGTAGGTGTCGGAAAGTAGGCTGCATTAGGCCTACAAATTGGGTATGGGGTGGAGAGAGATGGTGTGTTACACTCCAAGGTGTTCCCCAGGTTTCCTTGCCATTGCTTCGGTCTTCCGACTCTCGTTTAGTAGTTGTAGAAAAGTACACAGCATTAGGCCTACAAAATGGGTATGGGGTGGAGAGAGATGGTGTGTTACACTCCAAGGTGTTCCCCAGGTTGCCTTTCCTGAGCTTCTATCTTCAGGCTCTCATTAAATTGTGGTTAAATGGAACAACTGCATTTGGCGTACTAGTTGGTTTGGGGCCTACTATCGGTGTCTGCCACTCCTTGCTGTTCTCCTGGTTTCCTGTCCTGAAATACCATTTTCAGCCTCTCGTTAAGTAGTTGTTAATGTTAGACTGCATTTGGCCTACTAGTTGGGTTGGGGCCTACTATCGGTGTCTGCCACTCCTTGCTGTTCTCCTCCACTGAACAAAGCTGTGCCGCCTGTTTACTACGGTTGCCAATTTTGAACTGCATTTCGACTACTTACTGATTTGGCCCTACTCTCTGTGTCAGCCTCTCATTCCAGTTGTCCTCCACTGCAATGCCCCCTGGTTATTCCTGTGTTACCAATTTTGAACTGCATTTAGCCCACTTTCTTCTTTGGGCCTATATCTGTGTTTCCACTTCATCGTGCCCATTGCCCAGCCAGTGATAGATGAGTCTGCTGGTACATTGACCCATAACGCAACATTCCCCGTGCACGCTACACAACAACATTGTGACCCTGCTGAAAGTCAGGTTGCTCTTCCCGCATACCATACCACCTTACACGGGGACAAAGAGGAAGGTGCAGATGAAAGTGCAGGTTCCTTCATCAGGTGGGGGGAGGAATACTAGTTGGCGACGTCACTGGCACAGGGCCTCTCATAGTACGCAAAAGTGTTGCTGCCGGTGGGAGGCGCCCCCGCCGTGCAAACACACCGCTGTACTTTGAGGGGCCCTGTGCCAGTGCCAATGCCAACGAGTGGGCCCCCCCTGCTTGCTCAGGTTCACAGCACTTGCAAAGTTGAAATACTTACCTCTCCCTGCTCCACTGCCGTGACGTGGTCCAGATTTCCTGGGCCCACTAATTACTTGAACCAGCCCTACCCCCCACAACTTTAGCCAAATGACCCCCAATTTCAAATGCCTTCCAATTATTATAAGGTAAATTACGCTTGACAAGCTTCATTAAGAAGAATGGATGGTTTTGACATTAAAATGGGCACTCTAGGTGTTTTCCTGGCCCCCACTCACTGCCGACTATGCTGCCCCATTGACTTGCATTGGGTTTCGTGTTTCGGTCGATCCCGACTTTACGTCATAATCGGCCGATTTCACTCGACCCGACTTTGGACATAGTCGGGTTTCGCAAAACCCGGCTCGACTCTAAAAAGGTCAAGGTCGCTCAACTCTAGTGATCACTCCTTTTTAGATGCAGACTAACGAGCAGATCTAATTTGATGCAGGTGTTAGTTTTGGGTATGAACATTTACTGGTTGAATCCATAATTCTTTCCTCAGAATTGAGTGACTCCATAATTTTTCCCCTATGCTTGGTTAAAAAAGTAACCATTACGTACTGCCACATTTTTTGTTCTTTGTTTCTTTTAGTGTTTCTTAAAGCCAGAAAGTTGCCATTTGAAATGACTTTCGTTTTGTGCCTTGTCTGTGATCTGCTTTTTTTCTTCAAAATTAAACAACTGAATGAACATCCTCCAAGGCTGGTGATTCCATAATTTTTGCCAGGGGTTGTAGCTCATGAATTAGGCATTTCAGTTGGCCTAGATTCCAGTGTCATTCATGATATAAAAGGTCCGTTCCCATTGGGTGCTACGAATGACGCCTGAGAAAAAAAACATGTTGCCATGCAAAAGAATTATGAGTAATGCTTAGAGAAAATCCAGGAGTCTTCTATTTTCAAATTATTTTTGGTGGTGAAAAATGGGTCCACCATCATGTTTCTGAAACCAAGCAAAATTCCGTGCAATGGAAGTATATGGGGTCACCAGCTTCAAAGAAATTCCGTGTCCAGCAGTCAGGTGAAAAATTCATGGCAAGTTTCGGGGGATATAGAAGGCTTTTATTACTAGAATTAATGCCACAAAAGACTATTGCTGGAGACACCTATGCTTCAGCAATAATGGCATTCTGTGAGGTAATCAAAAAGAAACATCGGAAGTTGTCTGCAGGTGTTACTGCTTCATGCCAACGTGCCAAGTCTCCAAACCTGCAAATTGCAATCTGCTATAAGGGAATACGGTTTCAAGGAGCCTAACCATCCACCCTACAGGAAAGACCTGGCTCCCAGTGATCACTTTATATTTCAGAACCTGAAGAAGTTTTTTGCTTAGGAAACTATTTTCTGAAGATAATTCATTGAAATAGGCAATAACCGGGTTCATGCAGCAGCAAGAAGTCTCCAGCTATACTGAGGGCTTCCGATCACTGGAGGTGAAGCGGAATAAGTGTGTTGAAGTCCAGGGCGATTACATTGAAAGTAGTAAGTTCAATTTTCTCAGGAAATTTTGTTTTCATATTCAAGTAGATGAATTATAGAAAACACCTTGTTCAGTAATGTGCAAAAGCTTATGCTGGTGTGGAAAGAATATTTAGAAATGTTAATAGCTTATTTTCATTTTTCTATCAATTAACAAAATGCAAACTGAGTGAACAAAAGAGAAAATCAAATCCGTATTAAGTGTGAATGTCCTTTGTCTTCAGGACAGCAACAATTTGTCTATGTATGCTTGAACTTCCGTTTTGGAAGGAACTTGACAGGGAAACTGTTCCAGACATCTTGTAGAACTAATAGTTCTAGTGAAACTAAAACCGCACTTGAGGATACAACAACCGTAAAAAGATATGCATTAAAAGGATCCTCCCACTGATACCCTTCGGGGGGGATCCCTAAGCCAGACACCTTCTGAACAATAGTGGATGTCTGTGTTTAGTAATCGTACACTGAGGCTCCCACTGGATGTGCCTGAATGATTCTGTAATGTGCACAATTGGTGTATATCCACTGTGTTGCACCCAGGGTATGTACAAAATAACACTCCCTGTGAGTTGTAAAATGTGAGGCGTGTACAATTACATGCACCGGTAAAACCGGCTGGGGACTCACCAGGGTCTGGATGCCTGGTGGATGCGACCATGTCAGGTGCATTGCTGCCTGTCAGGTCCCGTGGTGGCAGACCTGGCGTTCGGGTGGTAGGTAGAGAGGCAACCCTGACTAACAAGGACGCAGTTCCTTCGAAACGCGTCGGTTACTCTTTTGGTCCCAGCGCCGCTCTATAGCCTCTGTGATGTCACATGCTAGGCACCTCCACCGGACATCTTTTTTCTTGCTCGTATCCAGGGACACCACCGCCCGTGGCTTTCCCTGGCTCTGCGCAGGTTTTGCATTTCTGCTGTGCCGCAGCTGAACCAAACCACCTCTCTACCTACCACCCGAACGCCAGGTCTGCCACCATGGGACCGGACAGGCAGCAACGTACCAGACATCATCACATCCACCACGCATCCAGACCCTGGTGAGTCCCCAACCAGTTTTACCGATGCATGTAATTATACACGCCTCACATTTTACAACTCCACAAGGAATGTTATTTGGGACATATCCTGGGTGCAACACAGTGGATATACACCACTTGTGCACATTACAGGATCATTTAGGCACATCCAGTGGGAGCCTCAGTGTACGATTACCAAACACAGACAACCACAATTGCTCAGGCCGGCTTCACACGTCAGTGGCTCCGGTACGTGAGGTGACAGTTTCCTCACGTACCGGAGACACTGACTCACGTAGACACATTAAAATCAATGTGTCTCTGCACATGTCAGTGTGTTTTCACGGACTGTGTGTCCGTTTGAAAAACACGGAGACATGTCAGTGTTTGTGGGAGCGCACGGATCACACGGACCCATTAAAGTCAATGGGTCCGTGTAAAACACGTACCGCACACGGATGCTGTCCGTATGCAGTCCGTGTGCCATGCAGGAGACAGCGCTACAGTAAGCGCTGTCCCCCCAGCTTGTGGTGCTGAAGCCCCATTCATTTCTTCTCTCCAGCAGCGTTCGCTGGAGAGAAGGAATGAAAAATCATTTTTTTTTTTTAATTTTTGTTGTTAAAATAAAGTTCCCGGTAATCTCCCCCCCTCCAACCCCCTGTGCGCCCGCCCACTGGCATTAAAATACTTACCCAGCTCCCCCGATGCTTCCATCCTCTCAGCGCGCAGCTCTTCCTGTATGAGCGGTCACGTGGTGCCGCACATTACAGTGATGAATATGCGGCTCCACCTACCATAGGGGTGGAGCCGCATATTCATCACTTTAATAAGCAGCACCACGTGACCGCTCATACAAGAAGAGCTGCGACGCTGAGAGGAAGCTTCGAGGGAGCTGGGTAAGTATTTTAATGCCAGCGGGCGGGCGCACAGGGTATGGGAGGGGGGATATTACCGGGAACTTTATTTTAACAACAACAACAAAAAGTTTTCATTCCTTCTCTCCTGCGAACGCTGCTGGGAAGAAGGAATGCATTCTGGATTCAGCACCCAAAGCAGGGGACAGCGCTTAACTCTAGCGCTGTCTCCTGCACGTTGCGTGTGGTACCCAGACGGCACACGGCTGCCGCACGTGTGCCACACTGATGTGCCACGTGAGCACACGGACACGGATAACTCCGGTACCGATTTTTCCGGTACCGGAATTATCTGGACGTGTGGGACAGGCCTCAGAAAGTGTCTGGCTTAGGGATCCTTCTGAAGGGTATCAGGGGAGGATCCTTTCAATGCATGTCTTTTTACGGTTGTCATATCCTCAAGCGCGGATTCAGTTTCACTAGAACTATTGGTTATATTGTATGACAGTGTTGGCACCTACCTGTCTTCATCCCAGCTGCTGAGGGTATTACTTATGAGTTAGCGCTTGTGTGTTCCACTTCTATATACTGTAGATCTTGTAGAACTAACCACAGATCTTCTGGGGATGTACAAGTGCTTCTCACAAAATTAGAATATCATTAAAAGTTAATTTATTTCAGTTCTTCAATACAAAAAGTGAAACTCATATATAGAGTCATTACAGAGTGATCTATTTCAAGTGTTTATTTCTGTTAATGTTGATGACTATAGCTTACTGCCAATGAAAAGCTAAAAGTCATTATCTCCAATAAATTAGATTAATTAACAGTAATTGATGCAAAAGGAGCCCTGACCATGTATTGAGTGCATTTACTGAACATACGTTTCAGTAGGCCAACATTTCGGATTTTAAAATCATTTTTCAAGCTGGTATTATAAAGTATTCTAATTTACTGAGATAATGACTTTTGGGTTTTCATTGGCTGTAAGCCATAATCATCAATATTAACTGAAATAAACACTTGAAATAGATCACTCTGTAATGACTCTATATAATGAGTTTCACTTTTTGTATTGGGGAACTGAAATAAATTAACTTTTTGATGATATTCTAATGTAAGGCTTGTGCAAAACCTTCCACCTTTTCATATAGTCCCATACAGACTTGATGTTGAGATCAGGACTCTGTGGGGGTCATATCCTCACATTAGGGCAGGGGCACACACATCGCATGTGCAGCCAGTGCGGCTGCATCGGGGCCCGGAGGTGGAGGGGGGGCCCCTACAGGGTGGCTGACACTGAGGGCAATCTGGACAGACCTTTGGCCAGATTGCTCTCATGTGTGATGGGCAGGGAGCGATCCCTGCAGCCCTGCTGCCTACAAAATAGCAGCGGAGTGGAGCTGCATGGATCCATCCTGCTTCCTGCCTGCGCTTCTTGTCTGAAATAGTATTTCAGCTGGATGACATCAGCATTCATGCCGGGGAATGTGTGACGAGTTTTGTGGTATGTATGTGTGCCTGTCTGTGTATGTCTGTATGTGTGGCTGCGGGGAACGCGCAGAGAGGTGATGTGTGTGTGTGTGTGTGTGTGTGTGTATGTAGAGGGCAATGATGGGGGTGGTAGAACAATGATGGGGTGGTGGGTGAGAAGGCAATGATGGAGCTGGTGGGGAGGAAGCAATGATGGAGGTGGTGGAAAGGGCAATGATGGGGTGGTGGGAGGAAGCAATGATGGAGGTGGTGGAAAGGGCAATTGATGGGATGGTGGGGGAGAAGGCAGTGATGGTGGAAAGGACAATGATGGGGTTGTGGAGGAAAAGGCAATGATGGAGGTGGTGACAGGGTAGTAATGGAGGTGGTTGAAAGAGCAATGATTGAGGGGATGGGGAGGGCAATGATTGGGGTGGTGAAGAGGTTAATGATGGAGGTGGTAAAGAGGGCAATGATGGGGTTGCTGGAAAGGAGGCAATGATGGGGTGGTGGAAAGAACAATGATGGGGTGGAGGGGAGAAGGCAATTATGGAGTTGGTGAAAAAGGCAATGATGGGGTGGTGGAAAGAACAATGATGGGGTGGTGGGGCAGAAGCAATGATGTAGGTGGTGGAAAGGGCAATGGTGGGGAGAATGCATTGTTGGAGGTTGTGGAAAGGGCAATGATAGAGGTGGTGGAAAGGGCAATGGTGGGCAGAAGGCAATGATGGGGTGGTGGAAAGGGCAATGATGGGGTGGTGGGGGAGAAGGCAGTGATGGTGGTGGAAAGGACAATAGTGTACTCGCTTATGTATAACACTGTCCTTAGTTACATAGTTTCCTTTTATTATGTATCACACCGTCCCTTGTTGCCTACCATCCTCTCTAGTTATATAGGGTGCCGTCCCTTATATAGCTTCCTCTGCTATTATGTACAGAGCTGTCTCTTACATAGGTTATTTTTGCTATTCACAGCACCCTCTCTTATTACATAGTCCCCTCTCTTGTTAGATATAAAAATGATTGCTGATGGAGCAGTCAGTGACCAGATGACCAGTCCTACAGCCTCCTCCATTAGAAAAGAAGCTTTCCCATGCTCCTTCAGCCTTCATTGCATTATACAGCTAACAAGACAGGACGGTATGAAATAAAGACAGGGTTCTATATAATCACATGACATGTATATATGTGTGTGTGGAGATATATTGTGACAGTCACTGGCTTTGTAGAGGAAGGGATGTATGTGTCACTGCGCATGCAGCGTTCAGTGATGTGAAACCAGAGTGTTTTTGTGCTTCCAGCAGACTAGGTGCTGAAAGGCAGTGTAAAGAGTTTAATGGGCTGATTTCATGTGAGCACGCGCAGTGCGGGTGAGAGGGTGCTCGCCGTACCCCTTTTCCTGCAGGACCTGCAGTGATGTCATAATCATGTGACCAGCACATGATATGATATACATGGACATGTGGTTTAGTCTGTGTGTGGTGCTGTGAGAGAAGTTGTACGTCCCACAGAAGTAAGGACTAAGGCCGGTGTCACACTTGCGAGTGCAATGCGAGAAACTCGCGCACCAATTCCTGGCACTGCTGCCAGCAGTTTGGACCAGAGCGCTCAGCTGTATAAAAATACATGCAGCCACACACTCCGGTCCCGAGTGCCAGCAATTGGTGCAAGAGACTCGCGCGAGTTTCTCGCATTGCACTCGCAAGTGTGACACCGGCCTAAGAGTGGTTTTCCCTAACCGTGTTTGGGAGGAACTAGCACCAAGGAAAACTGAACTGTATGTTATAATTTTGTTTTGTTTTCTACCATGCCCAGAGGGCTGTGTTTTGTTTTTTAAGCACCGTGGTTTATGCTGCACACCATAAACCCACTCGTGTTTTCAAGTGCATAAGCTCCTGAGTCCAACTGAAGGTTTCTACCGAGAGTGGCAACCCCTCACACGTGGTGTATCGAGTGTGGGCAGCGATCCAGGTACCCGGATAGAAGCTGAGGACAACTACATGTCCTGGGTGAAATCCAGCATGAGACATCCGACAACATGGAGGAGCTGATGAAACATCTCATGCAGGCGCATCAGCAACACCAACTTGCTAGTCAGCAGGTACAGCTAGCACACCAAGAGACAAGGTGTTGGCACAGCAACTTCAGCAATTTCCGCAGCAAGAATCGCTAACTCAACAAATTGAGCTCCTTGCAGAGGTGGTTCAGGTAAGGCCCGGAAGATGATGCATAAGCCTGGAAACGGTAAGGCGAGCTATGCAGAAAATGACCCCGGGGATGATGTGGAAGCCTTCTTGACAGTTTTTGAGCAGGTGGCTGAACGGAGAGACTTCCACCGGAGCAATGGGCAGAGGTGCTGGCACCATATATGACGGGGAGCCCCAAAAGGCATATTATGACTTATCCCTCCAGGATGCCAAGGAGTATGAGAACTTAAAAACTGAGATACTGGCATGCCAGGGGATGACAATGTCTGTAAGGACTCAACGAGCCCACCGCTGGGCATATGCTGGTGATAAACCAACCCATTCACAGATGGTTGACTTGCTACACCTGATTCAAAAATGGCTGCAGCCAGAGTCATCCACTCCTTCCCAGATGGTCTAGCGCAGGGGTGTCAAACTGCATTCCTCGAGGGCTGCAAACAGGTCATGTTTTCAGGATTTCCTTGTACTGCACAGGTGATAATTTAATCACCTACGCACATAATGATTGCAGCACCTTGTGCAATGCTAAGGAAATCTTGAAAACACGCATGGTTTGCGGCCCTCGAGGAATGCAGTTTGACACCCCTGGTCTAGCATGTGGTGATGGACAGATTTATCCACTCCCTACCCAGGCCAATACAGACTTGGGTTACCCATGGTGACCCCCGGAATGTTCCTGTACTGGGATACCCAAAAGGGGGCGGGCTCACTAAAGAGGGTGGCTAGGCACATAACTGGGGGATGTCCAAATCCTGCTGAGGGCACCTCTAAGACTGGGTTGAAGGATGTGGTCTGTTGGTGGTATCACAATGCTGAGCATGTAGCCGCCTGGTGTAATATGCCCCTTGAACCTATGGACTGCAATCTCGGCAGATGGTGCTCATATTATGCTTACCTGGCCTGCAGCATGGAATGTAAAGCCGGTGACGGTCCCCAGTCGAGTGCCGTTTCTGTCAATGGGGTGAGGGTCCTCAGGCTCTTGGATTCTGGAAGTCTGGTGACACTAATCAGTGCTGCACTGCCCCTGCCTCACCAGTTAATCCCCAATAAGTGGGTGTCCGCTGCATACATGGAGACGCCAAGGACTACCCTGTAGTCAGAGTAATCATGGGGACAGACTGGTGATAAGACCCATGAGGTTGGGGTAGTAAGAGACTTGATCCATCCTGTCATACTGGATCATGATTTTTCTCTGTTCGGAGACTTGTGGCAGATGGTGGCTGTACCGAGTGTCCCGTTTCAAATCCAGGCCCCTCGGAAGGTATCTCTGTCAGGATCAGAGGTTATGGTTTCCGATTTGTGTCCTTGCTGGAGAGGAGGACTAGACTGTTCCTGAGGATCCCAGCTTCCCTGATTTAGTGGAGAGAACTTTGGGACTGCTCAGCTTCAAGGTCTCACATTGAAATATGCCTTTCAAAACGGCACTGTATATAATGGGGTTGCTCAAGAGCCGAGGGCTGACACCAGGTTCCCTCATTTTGCAGTGACTAGCAAACTGCTGTATCGGGTGACCAAATTGAGGTGTGAAGAAACTGTGGAAAAGCTGTTCCAACATCGTACCGGCAGAGGGTCCTAGAGATGGCTCATGCACATATACTGGGGGTGATCTAGGGGTAGAGAAAACTCAGGAGAGGGTACTGCAGAGATTTTATTGGCCAGGTTGTCACCGTGATATTCTAGAGTATTGTAGGTCTTGCCCTACTTGCCAGATAACTGCTTCTGTGTCTCATAACATAGTAACATAGTTAGTAAGGCCGAAAAAAGACATTTGTCCATCCAGTTCAGCCTATATTCCATCATATTCTCACTTCAGAAGCCTCTTAGTTCCCTAGCCAGTGATAGAAATTCCCTTTGACAGAATTGCTATGGACTTGGTAGCGCCTCTTGTTAAATTGGCAAGTGGCCACCAATACATCTTGGTTGTCATGGATTATGCGACCTGATACCCCGAAGCAGTGCCACTGAGGAACTCCTCAGCTAAGAGTATAGCGTGGGAGCTGGTACACATCTTCACATCAATGTCTCCGGTACGTGTGGTGAAAGTTTTCCCATGTCTTGGAGACACTGACATGACCATTTAAATGGAACCTGTCCCCCCCCAAAATCGACGCTGAGCTAAGCCCACCAGCATCAGGGGCTTATCTACATCATTCTGAAATGCTGTGGATAAGCCCCTGATGCTGGTGGGCTTACCTCACCCTTGATTTTGGGTGTGACAGGTTCCCTTTAAATGATTGGGAGTACGCACAGGTCAGCTTGGTTTTATGGAAATTATTATTTTTTTTTTTTTTACATTTTCCTGGCACATGGTACACAAACTCATACACACATGGATGGTCACCACGAAAGCATCAAAGCGCTGTTCCCCAGCGGAAGGTGATGAAGAGGATCCATTATTCTCTCCAGCTCAGCACACAAACTTTTATCACTTGCTGCTGGTGACCAGCGCTTTTCTTCCATGGTGGCCATCCATGTGTTACTAATGTCTGACACAGTTACACACCTGTACACAGATATCACTGGTCAATTAGTCCTTACCATTAGTATTGTGACATGTGAAACAAACCTGTCAGCCGTTTTGGCCGTTATAGAACATCTTGAAAACGGATCTACTGCATTGTTAAATTGATTGTGTAGCCACGCAGCTCAAACAACAAAGCTATTTACCTGTGGGGCCGTATGCTCACATGGGTGATGCAGGTGTGGCTCACGCGACTCCTATGTTTTTGCGACACAAGCCTCCTGCTTGCTTCATTGTTGTAATGTGCATGCGCACTTTTCTGCCATGCTGAGGATAGAGCAAAGTACTGAAGTACGAACGTGCTGGGACTCAAACTTTTTCCTGTGCCTGCACCATGCCGGTATTTGCTCTGCCCTTCGCAATGAAGAGAAGTATGGCTGCGCAGTAGAACCATGAACATAGCAGAATGGCGTCGGTGAGGCAATGGACAATTACCTGCTAAACTCATGTGACTGTGCACTTCCCCTAAGGTAAGTCATCTCTAAATTTTGGGCCTTGTAAAAAAGTTTGACTGGGGAGTTATTGACAGCATTCGAAAATGTTCTTGAAAAAAACAAAGGCGGTGGCATAGCGGCCCTAACTGCTGACAGGTTTCCTTTAACTTGAGGGTGACATTACTAATAATCTTTTCTTTTCCTTGCAGGTTTCTGGCCACAGGAGAGAGCTATACATCCCTACACCTCCAATTTAGAGTTGGTAAATCGCCCATCTCTCAAATTGTGAGGTGCACATGTACCGTCATCTGGCAGAAGTTGCAGCCCATCGTGATGCCTTCCCCAACCGAGGAGACTTGGTTGCAGCAGGCTTTCAGTCTGTGGCCAATTTCCCAAACTGTATAGGTGCAGTTAATGGTAAACATGTAAGGGTTCAGCAGCCACTACGATCAGGATCACGCTTCTTTAATTATAAGAAGTATTTGTCAGTGGTCCTGATGGCAGTGGCTGATGCCCATTACAAATTTGTTGCCATTGATGTTGGTGCCTATGGTAGTACTGGGGATTCTCGGGTGTTGCGAAGTTCACAAATTGGGATGCAAATTCTTCAAGATGGCGGAACGCTTCCAGCTCCAAGACCTTTGCCGGGTTCCACACATCCAGTGCCCTTTGTGATGGTATCGGATGAGGCCTTTGCTTTAACGACCAACCTGCTGCGCCCATACCCACGAAGGGGACTGGATGTCCGACGAATGATTTTTAATTATCGGCTGAGTCGTGCACGAAGGTACAGGTCCTTCTCAAAAAATTAGCATATAGTGTTAAATTTCATTATTTACCATAATGTAATGATTACAATTAAACTTTCATATATTATAGATTCATTATCCACCAACTGAAATTGTCAGGTCTTTTATTGTTTTAATACTGATGATTTTGGCATACAACTCCTGATAACCCAAAAAACCTGTCTCAATAAATTAGCATATCAAGAAAAGGTTCTCTAAACGACCTATTACCCTAATCTTCTGAATCAACTAATTAACTCTAAACACATGCAAAAGATACCTGAGGCTTTTATAAACTCCCTGCCTGGTTCATTACTCAAAACCCCCATCATGGGTAAGACTAGCGACCTGAGAGATGTCAAGAAGGCCATCATTGACACCCTCAAGCAAGAGGGTAAGACCCAGAAAGAAATTTCTCAACAAATAGGCTGTTCCCAGAGTGCTGTATCAAGGCACCTCAATGGTAAGTCTGTTGGAAGGAAACAATGTGGCAGAAAACGCTGTACAACGAGAAGAGGAGACCGGACCCTGAGGAAGATTGTGGAGAAGGACCGATTCCAGACCTTGGGGAACCTGAGGAAGCAGTGGACTGAGTCTGGTGTGGAAACATCCAGAGCCACCGTGCACAGGAAATGGGCTACAGGTGCCGCATTCCCCAGGTAAAGCCACTTTTGAACCATAAACAGCGGCAGAGGCGCCTGACCTGGGCTACAGAGAAGCAGCACTGGACTGTTGCTAAGTGGTCCCAAGTACTTTTTTCTGATGAAAGCAAATTTTGCATGTCATTCGGAAATCAAGGTGCCAGAGTCTGGAGGAAGACTGGGGAGAAGGAAATGCCAAAATGCCTGAAGTCCAGTGTCAAGTACCCACAGTCAGTGATGGTGTGGGGTGCCATGTCAGCTGCTGGTGTTGGTCCACTGTGTTTCATCAAGGGCAGGGTCAATGCAGCTAGCTATCAGGAGATTTTGGAGCACTTCATGCTTCCATCGGCTGAAATGCTTTATGGAGATGAAGATTTCATTTTTCAGCATGACCTGGCACCTGCTCACAGTGCCAAAACCACTGGTAAATGGTTTACTGACCATGGTATTACTGTGCTCAATTGGCCTGCCAACTCTCCTGACCTGAACCCCATAGAGAATCTGTGGGATATTGTGAAGAGAAAGTTGAGAGACGCAAGACCCAACACTCTGGATGAGCTTAAGACCGCTATTGAAGCATCCTGGGCCTCCATAACATCTCAGCAGTGTCACAGGCTGATTGCCTCCATGCCACGCCGCATTGAAGCAGTCATTTCTGCCAAAGGATTCCCGACCAAGTATTGAGTGCATAACTGAACATTATTATTTGATGGTTTTTTTGTTTGTTATTAAAAAACACTTTTTTCTCTAGTAGCCTTCCACGACAGCCACCAGGAGGTTGTCTCCATTCCCTAATGGGGGACAGGAAGCACAAGAGGTTAAAAACCCCTCCCACCTCCCATTAACCAGTGTCTTTCCTGTCCCCCATGGGGCATGGAGAGGTTCCTGGTGCGCTGCTGCGGCGGCTCTAAGCAGAGTACCTGTATTAATTTTCTTGCCGGGCACGTAAGGTCGGGCCCCCCGCGGCCCCCCGCGGCTTCCTCCTGCGCTGTGCCTCCCGTCTCCTCGGGATTGTGGGACCGCATTCCCCGGCCTCCTGCGTCCTCTTGCGGGGATAAAGCTGGTCGGGGTGCCCGCCGGAGGCCTCCCTGAGCTCTCCGGCGTTTCCCCCTCCAGCGCGCGCTGTTCGGCGACCCGGAAGTCAGGTGACGCTCCACTTCCGGGTCGGCGCTCCTGTGCAGGAGCGATACAGGCCAGAGAGATGGATCACCGAACGGCGTGTGAGGCACGCTGCATCCTCGCACGTCTGCCTGGGACTCCGGAGGGGAAGGGGCGGCTAATTGCCACGCGCTGGTGCAGGCTTATTTTCTACATAAGCTGCGAAGACGTCTCAGGTAAGCTGCTGTAAGCATGGATGCGTCTTGCCCTGCAGCTGCAGAGCCCAGCTCTCCCCAAGCCCTAGTAAGTACGGCAGAGGGGGTCCCATTTAAAGGCACATTTTTCAATATACCTTTTCTTACACGGCTTCCTCTCTCATTGCAGGGAGTCAAGCCTGGCCCTAAAAACATTACCAAGCGCAAATGTGCCACCTGTAATGTAAAAATGCCACCAGATTGGGAGAAAAAGTTATGCCAACCTTGCACGGATAAAATCGTCAGAGCGGAACACCCTTCTTTGATTGATGAAATTCGCTCCTTGGTTAGGCAGGAGGTTCAGACCTCTTTGGCCACACTCGCCCCACCTCCACCGCCACCACCATCCTCACCTGGTCCATCACTCCCTAAAAAGAGGAAAATCCAGGAGTACTCTGAATCAGAGTCTGAGGGGTCTTATACGTCTTCCTCTGTCAAATGGGAAGATGCGTTACCCCGTAAATCTGCGGAAATTAGGAAATACCTTTTTTCCTCTGAATATATTGAGGAATTGGTATCTGCAGTGAGGAACACTATGGGGCTAAAAGAGGAATCAGTTCCTCAGTCTATACAAGACGAACTGTTCGGCATACATACTGAAAAACAACCCGGGTTCCCCGTCCATAAAAGCATAATTGATATGATTAATAATGAATGGGAATTGCCCGAGAAACGGCTAACAACGCCTCCAGACTTTAAGCATCGGTTTCCTCTTGATGAGGACCTAATAAAATGGGACATTCCAAAAATTGATGTCCAGGTGGCTAGAGTGGCTAAATAGACGGCTCTGCCGTTCGAGGATTCCTCCCAATTAAAAGACCCCTTGGATAGGAAGATTGAGAGCCTTCTCAAAAAATCCTGGGAAACGTCTACCTCAGCCCTCAGATTCAATATAGCATCCACCTGCGTGGCCCGCTCTCTCTTCTGTTGGATACAAGAATTAGAAAGCCACATCTCTCAGGGTACCCCAAGAGAGGAGGTACTGGACTCTTTGCCTATCTTACACAGGGCAACAGGTTTCCTTGCAGATGCCTCACTGGAATCTATCCGGGTGGCCGCCAGATCCTTGGTCCAGTCAAATTCAGCCAGAAGAGCTCTCTGGTTAAAGATGTGGAGCGGAGACGTTACGTCAAAAATAAAACTCTGTTCTATTCCCTTTAAGGGTGACTACGTGTTTGGGCCCTCCTTAGATGACATCTTAGAGAAAGCCACAGACAGAAAGAAAACCCTTCCTGAACAGAGACCTCCCAGGAAGCGTTTTTTTCGACCCTCCCAGCCCCAGCCCTCCCAGGGAAAAGGGAAAGGAAAGACCGGGAGGTGGAGTTATGCTAAAGGGAAGCCTAAGAACATCCTTATTCCCCAACAAACACAACAAGAAAAGCAATGACTCCGATCCGGTAGGGGGGAGGCTTTCGAACTTCGTTCACAGTTGGCAGAATATCTCCAACAGCCCCTGGGTGGTGAGTGTAATCCAACAGGGTCTACTGATAGAGTTCGATGCGCCTCCTCCCAGGATCTTAAGAGTCACCTCCCCGTCATCTCGGGAGACTCAAAAGTTGATGATGGCTGGAATACAGGACTTGCTAGACTCAAGAGCTATATCCATAGTCCCGGTGAACGAGCAAGGGGAAGGACACTATTCCCGTATCTTCATGATAAAAAAGCCTTCCGGGCAATCTCGTATTATAATAAATATGAAAGCTCTCAACAAATACATAACCTACCGCAAGTTCAAGATGGAATCAGTAAAAACAGCCATCCCTCTAATAGCTCCTCATTCATATATGGCAACAATAGACCTCAAGGATGCCTATTTCCATATTCCAATACATCCTCGGCACAGGAAATACCTGAGATTTGCGGTCCAATTCAACCAAAAAATCTTACATTTCCAGTACAATGTTCTCCCCTTCGGGATCTCCTCAGCCCCAAGGGTGTTTTCCAGAGTTATGGCGGAAGCAGTTGCCCATATCAGGAGCCAAAACATCGCTATAGTACCATACTTGGACGACCTGTTAATAATTGGTCCTTCCGCCGAAGTTCTCAATCAGAGAATTTCCAAAACTCTGAACATCTTACAGCTTTTGGGTTGGATTCCAAATCTAAAAAAGTCTCAGCTATCACCATCAAAGGTGAGGAAATTCCTCGGAGTCCTCTTGGATTCAGAAGGTCAAAAATCCTTCCTACCAGAGGAACATCTGATGAATCTAATTTCCAAGGTCTCACACTTCAGGAAACAATGTTCTCCGACCTTACGGGTTGCGATGTCTCTTCTGGGTTCCATGACGGCCTGTATACAATCAGTCCAGTGGGCTCAGAGCCACTCCAGAGTTTTGCAGGCGCACATCTTAGGGAACTGGAACGGGAATCCAAATTCCCTAAACAGAAGAGTTTACATTCCAGGGAAGGTAAAAGCCTCGTTAACCTGGTGGGCGATCCAATCAAACCTACTGAAGGGGGTCGACTGGGTGCAAGATCCGCTAATTACAGTAACAACGGACGCCAGTCAAAAAGGTTGGGGAGCAGTGGTCTCGCAAATTCCATTCCAGGGTCTCTGGAATCAGAAAGAAAGCTCCGGTTCCTCCAACTCCAGAGAACTGTTGGCAGTGGAGAGGGCCCTTCTGGCAGCCAGCAGTCTCATTATAGGTCAACATGTCAGAGTGTACTCGGACAATATGACGACTGTTGCGCATCTAAAACACCAGGGGAGTCCAAAGTTCAACCAACTAAGAGCAATATCAGGCAGAATATTTTGCTGGGCAGAGAAACATCTCCTCTCACTTTCAGCGATACACCTCAAGGGGTCGGTGAACGTTCAGGCAGATCGCCTAAGTCGTCACGTCTTGCATCCAGGAGAGTGGAGCCTGAAGGCGGACGTTTTCAAAATGTTGACAGACAGGTGGGGTCTTCCCGATATAGACCTTCTAGCGTCCAGCCAGAATGCACAAGTCGAGAACTACTTCTCCCTAAACCCCAAGGACAGGTCTCAGGGAGTAGACGCCTTTGCTCATACTTGGAGGTTCCATCTAGCATACGGGTTCCCTCCAATACCGTTACTTGCGAAGACCCTCCGGAAGATCCGGGACGATCAGGTCCAGACTATCTTAGTAGCTCCAGCATGGCCGAAGAGGAGCTGGTACCACCTCATCGAAGAACTGAAGGTGGATGGTCCAGTCTTTCTTCAAGTATCAGAAGATCTCCTCTGCCAGGGCCCCTTTTATCATCCAGAACCACAGAAGTTCAAACTGGCAGCCTGGCTATTGAAGCCCAGGTACTAAGAGCTAGGGGCCTTTCAGAGTCGGTAATATCTACTCTACAGAAATCTAGAAAACCTATTACCAATGCCATATATGGCAAAATCTGGAATAGATTCTCCTCGTGGTGTCATCCTCATAAACCTGACCCTTTTCATCCTAATATTTCACAAATATTAGATTTTTTACAAAAAGGATTAGAGTTGGGGCTGAAGCCAAGTACCTTGAAAGTTCAAGTGTCAGCCTTAAGTTCCGTCTTTGATCGGGACCTTGCGGGTCATCGTTGGATAAAGAGGTTTATGGTCGCAGCATCAAGACATTGTCCAAGAAGACAAATTTTCGTGCCATCGTGGGACTTAAACGTAGTCCTAAAGGGTCTTACGGCTCCTCCATTTGAGCCATTATCATCTTGTTCCTCGCAACTTCTGTCCTACAAGACGGCCTTCTTGGTTGCAATTTCTACCGCAAGAAGAGTAGGGGAAATACAAGCCCTTTCAATAAGAGAGCCTTATCTTACCATAAGAGAAGATTCCATTGTGTTCCGTCCAGATCCTTGTTTCCTACCGAAAGTAGTGTCAGAATTTCATCGATCACAGGATATAGTCCTCCCATCGTTCTGTCACAATCCTTCAAATCCGGAAGAACACAGATTCCATACTTTGGATGTACGACGTATAGTGTTATATTACTTAGAACATACAACAAAAATCTCTTCGTTCATCTTTCTGGCAGAAACAAAGGCAAGAAGGTAGCGAAGAGTACCATTGCCAACTGGATAAAAAAGGCCATTTCTGAAGCATACTCAACTCAGAATATTGCTGTTCCTGCGGGCCTAAAAGCCCATTCCACCAGATCTACTTCTGTCTCTTGGGCTGAAAGGGCTGGCGCTTCATCGGAGCAGATTTGCAGGGCAGCAACATGGTCTTCCCTACACACTTTTACTAAGCATTATAGATTGGACTTCTGGTCCAATCGGGATCTTGCTTTTGGCCGAAAGGTTCTTCAAGCTGTGGTCCCTCCCTAAATACAGAATTGGTTGGCATTCCTCCTGGTGGCTGTCGTGGAAGGCTACTAGAGAAAATAGAATTATTCTTACCGTTAATTCGGTTTCTAGGAGCCTTCCACGACAGCATTAATTCCCTCCCGATGTTCTTGGATATTTTTCTGAGAACCTAAAGGTAACCGGTGCTATGGGTTCAGTTGTAAGTCACTGGTTAATGGGAGGTGGGAGGGGTTTTTAACCTCTTGTGCTTCCTGTCCCCCATTAGGGAATGGAGACAACCTCCTGGTGGCTGTCGTGGAAGGCTCCTAGAAACCGAATTAACGGTAAGAATAATTCTATTATTTGATTGGATGGGTGAAATATGCTAATTTATTGAGACAGGTTTTTTGGGTTATCAGGAGTTGTATGCCAAAATCATCAGTATTTAAACAATAAAAGACCTGACAAATTTCAGTTGGTGGATAATGAATCTATAATATATGAAAGTTTAATTGTAATCATTACATTATGGTAAATAATGAAATTTAACACTATATGCTAATTTTTTGAGAAGGACCTGTATGTGGAATGCACCTTTGGGATCATGAGCAGTCAGTGGAGGATCTTTCACACACCCATCCAGCTGGATACTGACACCGTTGACACTGTGATTAAGGCTTGCTGTGTGCTCCACAACTATGCTCGTGACTACAGCACTGACATAGATGTGAAGCACCAGCAGCCAGTATTTGATCCAGTGATCAACGTGGGTCTGGGAAGACCTCCGGCTCCGGTGCGTGTGTGAGAGAAACCTTTGCTGACTACTTTGAGTCCAGAAGGTGCCGTGAACTGGCAATACTCCTGTGTCGGTGATGTGCAGACAGACCAGCAGAGGATGGACGAAAACTAAACCAAAGACTGAAAACTACACTGAAGACCAAGAAAAATTACACTTTTTTTGGCCAAACATTTGTATGATCTTTTCATTTATTAAAAAATATTAATAATCTTACTATTTTTTGCTTTATTTCAAATTATACTGTTATTTTTTATTTTTATTATAATGATGAGTGATGGGAAAAAGAGACCGTCACATTGTTCTCTGTTCTCCATCACTGTTTGATTATGTTATATAATGCTGAGGGCCAATTGTTGTGTGTGTGCGGTGCCGTGAACGGAGGGTTACCATAGTGGCTTCATCAGGGCCCAGTCATGAGTTGTAGGCCTAGGAAGATATTTTTTTCATCATATATTCTATAGGTCCCACAATCTTTAAAAAAAAAAAAAAAGCGGCAAATTTTTGGGAGTTGATTAATTGATAACAAATTTTGGGTTTAACACTTTCATGACCCAGCCTATTTTGACCTTAATGACCTGGCCGTTTTTTGCAATTTTGACCAGTGTCCCTTTATGAGGTAATAACTCGGGAACGCTTCAACGGATCCTAGCGGTTCTGAGATTGTTTTTTCGTGACATATTGGGCTTCATGATAGTGGTAAATTTAGGTCAATAAATTCTGCATTTATGTGTGATAACGGAAATTTGGCGAAATTTTGCAATTTTCACATTTTGAATTTTTATTCTGTTAAACCAGAGAGTTATGTGACACAAAATAGTTAATAAATAAAATTTCCCACATGTATACTTTACATCAGCACAATTTTGGAAACAAATTTTTTTTTGCTAGGAAGTTATAAGGGTTAAAATTTTACCAGCGATTTCTCATTTTTACAACGAAATTTACAAAACCATTTTTTTTAGGGACCACCTCACATTTGAAGTCAGTTTGAGGGGTCTATATGGCTGAAAATACCCAAAAGTGACACTATTCTAAAAACTGCACCCCTCAAGGTGCTCAAAAACACATTCAAAAAGTTTATTAACCCTTCAGGTGCTTCACAGCAGCAGAAGCAACATGGAAGGAAAAAATGAACATTTAACTTTTTAGTCACAAAAATGATCTTTTAGCAACAATTTTATTTTCCCAATGGTAAAAGGATAAACTGAACCACGAAAGTTGTTGTCCAATTTGTCCTGAGTACGCTGATACCTCATATGTGGGGGTAAACCACTATTTGGGCGCACGGCAGGGCTTGGAAGGGAAGGAGCGCCATTTGACTTTTTGAATGAAAAATTGGCTCCACTCTTTAGCGGACACCATATCGCGTTTGGAGAGCCCCTGTGTGCCTAAACATTGGAGCTCCCCCACAAGTGACCCCATTTTGGAAACTGGACCCCCCAAGGAACTTATCTAGATGCCTAGTGAGCACTTTAAACCCTCAGGTGCTTCACAAATTGATCCGTAAAAATGAAAAAGTACTTTTTTTTTTTCACAAAAAATTTCTTTTCGCCTCAATTTTTTCATTTTCACATGGGCAATAGGATAAAATGGATCCTAAAATTTGTTGGGCAATTTCTCCCGAGTACGCCGATACCTCATATGTGGGGGTAAACCACTGTTTGGGCACACGGCAGGGCTCGGAAGGGAAGGCGCGCCATTTGACTTTTTGAATGGAAAATTAGCTCCAATTGTTAGCGGACACCATGTCGCGTTTGGAGAGCCCCTGTGTGCCTAAACATTGGAGCTCCCCCACAAGTGACCCCATTTTGGAAACTAGACCCCCCAAGGAACTTATCTAGATGCATATTGAGCACTTTAAACCCCCAGGTGCTTCACAGAAGTTTATAACGCAGAGCCATGAAAATAAAAAATAATTTTTCTTTCCTCAAAAATGATTTTTTAGCCTGGAATTTCCTATTTTGCAAAGGGTAACAGGAGAAATTGGACCCCAAATGTTGTTGTCCAGTTTGTCCTGAGTACGCTGATACCCCATATGTGGGGGTAAACCACTGTTTGGGCGCAGGGCTCGGAAGGGAAGGCACGCCATTTGGCTTTTTAAATGGAAAATTAGCTCCAATCATTAGCGGACACCATGTCACGTTTGGAGAGCCCCTGTGTGCCTAAATATTGGAGATCCCCCACAAATGACCACATTTTGGAAATTAGACCCCCAAAGGAACTAATCTAGATGTGTGGTGAGCACTTTGAACCCCCAAGTGCTTCACAGAAGTTTATAACGCAGAGCTGTGAAAATAATAAATACGTTTTCTTTCCTCAAAAATAATTATTTAGCCCAGAATGTTTTAATTTTCCCAAGGGTAACAGGAGAAATTTGACCCCAATATTTGTTGTCCAGTTTCTCCTGAGTACGGTGATACCTCATATGTGGGGGTAAACCACTGTTTGGGCACACGTCGGGGCTCAGAAGGGAAGTAGTGACTTTTGAAATGCAGACTTTGATGGAATGCTCTGCGGGCGTCACGTTGCGTTTGCAGAACCCCTGGTGTGCCTAAACAGTAGAAACCCCACACAAGTGACCCCATTTTGGAAACTAGACCCCGAAAGGAACTAATCTAGATGTGTGGTGAGCACTTTGAACCCCCAAGTGCTTCACAGACGTTTACAACGCAGAGCCGTGAAAATAAAAAATCATTTTTCTTTCCTCAAAAATGATGTTTTAGCAAGCAATTTTTTATTTTCACAAGAGTAACAGGAGAAATTGGACCCCAATAATTGTTGCGCAGTTTATCCTGAGTATGCTGGTACCCCATATGTGGGGGTAAACCACTGTTTGGGCACACGTCGGGGCTCGGAAGTGAGGGAGCACCATTTGACTATTTGAATACAAGATTGGCTGGAATCAATGGTGGTGCCATGTTGCGTTTGGAGACCCCTGATGTGCCTAAACAGTGGAAACCCCTCAATTCTACCTCCAACACTAACCCCAACACACCCTTGACCCTAATCCCAACTGTAGCCATAACCCTAATCCCAACCCTAACCACAACCCTAATTCCAACCCTAACCCTAAGGCTATGTGCCCACGTTGCGGATTTGTGTGAGATTTTTCCGCACCATTTTTGAAAAATCCGCGGGTAAAAGGCACTGTGTTTTACCTGCGGATTTCCAGTGTTTTTTGTGCGGATTTCACCTGCGGATTCCTATTGAGGAACAGGTGTAAAACGCTGCGGAATCCGCACAAAGAATTGACATGCTGCGGAAAAATACAACGCAGCGTTTCCGTGCGGTATTTTCCGCACCATGGGCACAGCGGATTTGGTTTTCCATAGGTTTAATTGGAACTGTAAACCTGATGGAACACTGCTGTGAATCCGCAGCGGCCAATCCACTGCGAATCCGCAGCCAAATCCGCACCGTGTGCACATAGCCTAATTCTAAAGGTATGTGCACACGCTGCGGAAAACGCTGCGGATCCGCAGCAGTTTCTCATGAGTTTACAGTTCAATGTAAACCTATGGGAAACAAAAATCGCTGTACACATGCTGCAGAAAAACTACACGGAAACACAGCGGTTTACATTCCGTAGCATTGCACTTCTTTCTGCGGATTCTGCAGCGGTTTTACAGCTGCTCCAATAGAAAACCGCAGTTGTAAAACCGCAGTGAAATGCGCAGAAAAAACGCAGTAAATCCGCCATAAATCCGCAGCGGTTTAGCACTGCGGATTTATCAAATCCGCTGCGGAAAAATCCGCAGAGGACCAGAATACGTGTGCACATACCGAAACCCTAACCCTAGTTCGAACCCCAACCTTAGTGGGAAAAAAAAAAAATTCTTTATTTTATTATTGTCCCTACCTATGGGGGTGACAAAGGGGGGGTCATTTACTATTTTTTGTTATTTTGATCACTGTGATAGGTTATATGACAGTGATCAAAATGCACTTTGGAACGAATCTGCCGGCCGGCAGATTCGGCGGGCGCACTGCGCATGCGCCCGCCATTTTGGAAGATGGCGGCGCCCATGGAGAAGACGGACGGACCCCGGGAGGATCGGTAAGTATGATGGGGTGGGGGGGAGCACCGGGGGATGGATCGGAGCATGGGGGGGGGTGGCCGGAGCACGGGGGTGGATCGGAGCATCGGTGGGTGGATTGGAGCACGGGGGGGGTGGATCGGAGCACGGGGGGTGGATCGGAGTGCAGGGGGGTGGGATTGGAGCACGGGGAGAGTGGACAAGAGCACGGGAGGAGCGGAGCACAGGATGGAGGGGAGCGGGGCAGTGTGCAGGACTGATCGGTGGCTTGGGGGGGCGATCGGTGGTGTGGGGGTGGGGCAGACCAGTGTTTCCAGCCATGGCCGATGATATTGCAGCATCGGCCATGGCTGGATTGTAATATTTCACCAGTTTTTTAGGTGAAATATTACAAATCGCTCTGATTGGCAGTTTCACTTTCAACAGCCAATCAGAGCGATCGTAGCCACGGGGGGGGGGGGGGGGGGGTGAAGCCCCCTGGGCTGTACTACCACTCCCCCTGTCCCTGCAGATCGGGTGAAATTGGAGTTAACCCTTTCACCGGATCTGCAGGGACGCGATCTTTCCATGATGCCACATAGGCGTCATGGGTCGGATTGGCACCGACTTTCATGACGCCTACGTGGCGTCAAAGGTCGGGAAGGGGTTAATAAAAGCCATATCATATACCCCTTATGTTATTGTAGAATAAATACGCTATTGGATGGTGAAAATATAAATGTATTTATAAATCATTCAACCACGGTATGAAAAAAAGTTGTCATTGCTTAGTTAAACTTCAATCTTTTCTAAATAAATTTTAATTGTAACTAAATCTCAATTATAGCAAATGAGTTGATTTTTATATTGATTGAAAAACCAAGTCGGGTATGGGTGTACAAAAACAGTGTGGCAGACTATGAAATGGACCTGCATTATGACTGTCAACCTTTTCACGAATTTAAACTATTGACCACACAAAAACAGTCCCATATAGCACAATGGGCACTTCAAATCACAATATAAATCAACTTTCCATACTATTCCATGCAAGACGGAAATATGAAGAGATCCCACAAAATGATGTAAGAATTAAAATTTAACTTTTATTACAAAATAACATAAAGCAAAATTAAAAAGCAACAATACTGTTAATGGACACCGAACAGTTAAACCCATAAACCAATACAGACAGGTAATCAAATAGCCCCAGCTATAAATACTGATACTAAATCTGACATAAAGAATACCATGTAGAAAATATGATCTACTGAGGCATGTAGGTGATACTATATACGGCCCCCAATCCTATCTTGTACGGGTAATACCAGCATCTAAAGGTTCATATCCACAGTGGGAAAAGGCCGCACTAACATTACCGTTTCCTCATGTATAACAAAAGTGATCACCAAATAATTGTAATGGTATACATATGCCAGAAAAATGTAAAATGTGCTTACCACATCTCATACACGTGCACCTATTCGGCGTCCACTCACCCCGACGTACGTTTCGCCGCCAGCTTCTTCCGGGGGCATTTTACAGGAATTTTTTAGTTTGATACAAAAAATTATATTCATCATTACTGCATTCACTTTACTTTTAACAAATCACTTCCTCAAAGTCCTGCTAGTGAGCAAGAAAGTTAGGTCTTCATACAGACTGAAGTTCCCTTTGGCCGGGGAAGACCCACTTTTTGAAAGGTTGCTCTGCATTTTTTGAAACCGATCTCTCACAGACATCCACCGTTGTTTGACATCTTTATCTAAAAGAATACAATAATATGATCATTACATTCCCTTTAATAATTATTGTTATGAAAGGCCGTAAGAAAATTTACTAATTTTCAGCTGCAGGGCACATTTGTAGCCATCATAATCCGGATAAAGGTCACGGAAAATCCTGGTCCAGCAGTTATCCCGTGCATATTTGTCTTTGTATGCCTCATCGGCCGGGTCCCAGATGGTGGGCATGTCCCTTATCTATAATGGATAAAAAATGTAATTAAAAAACATACTCATATGTAATAGTTATACGTTAAAAAAATGTATTCAAAAAAATATAGAAAATGTAGACACACCGATATGTTTTATATATAGATATGATATGATATGATATATATATATATATATATATATATATATATATATCTATATATATATATATATCTACTATATAAAGCTGAATGTGTGTGTGTATGTGTGTGTGTATGTCCGGGATTGGCATCTGCACCGTCCCAGCTACAGCCACAAAATTTTGCACAGTCACACGTCTGGACCCCGGGAGCGTCATAGGCTATGTTGTGAGGCGAAATTTTAACCCCGCGCGTTCCAATTCACCAAACAATTTTGCCCCTATCTACATAATGGGGAAAAAAGTGAAAGGAAAAGTGTTGGAGGCGTCGCAGCTACAGAAACAAAATTTTGCACAGCCACACGTCTGGACCCTGAGAGCGTCATAGGCTACGTTGTGAGGTGAAATTTTAACCCCGCGATTTCCAATTCACCAAACCATTTTTCCCCTATCTACATAATGGGGAAAAAGTGAAATGAAAAGTGTTGGAGGCAAAATGACAGCTGCCAGATGTGAACAAGGGGGACTTAAAGAATGAGAGCGATGGCGCCAAAGAGTATATACCGTACAGTTGCTAAGGTGGGGCCCCGACATGAGATACTCACCACACATGGGGATATGAACACACACACAAAATGCGCCACACACTACCACGTGCTTGAACACATATACCACCCTCAGCACACATTTCACCACACATACACCAACCTCGCCACATAAAAGTCGAAACACAAAAGTCGCCGCTCAAACCTCACCACGCGCAAAACTCGCCACATGCAAAAACTAGGCTCACGCAAAACGCGCCAAAAGTGCAAAACTCACCTCATGGAAAACTCGCCACACGCAAAACTTGCACACGCGGAAAAATTGCCACATGCACAAAATTTGCAACACATGCAAAAGTTGCCTCACACAAAACTTGCACATACTCAAAAGGCACCAGACATAAAACTCACCACACGCAAAACTCGCCATGCGCAAAACTTGCTGCACACAACTTGCTACCCTAACCTGTCACATGCAACTCGACACACAAAAAGTTGCTACACGCATGTTGCCACACAAAACTCATCTCACAAAAGTCGCTACATGCATGTCGCCACACACAACTCAACACACACAACTTGACAAACGAAACTCGCCCTAAAACACACACAAGTCTGGTATTAGCCTTCAAAAATAAAAATCTGATTAATAAGCAGACAAACTACAAGAGCAACAAATGTACAATATAGGAAATACGCCAGCTGTCAGTCACATGACCTGTCTATTATGTGTATGTGTGAGCTAATATATACTGCCAGGGGGAGGGCTTCCTGTTGGCTGGGGATTTAGCAGGCTGCCAATTTATCTTACAAATACTGAGGTACAAATACTGAGCAAATAACGTGTTAACGAGGTCTAATACAGGAGATTACACAGGTATATACTATATACAGGGGAGATGACACACAGATATATACTATATACAGGAGAGATGACACACAGGTATATACTATATAAAGGAGGAGATGACATACAGGTACATACTATATACAGGAGTAGATGACATACAGGTATATACTATATACAGGAGGAGATGACACACAGGTATATACTATATACAGGAGCAGATTACCTACAGGTATATACTATATACAGGAGGAGATGACATACAGGTATATGCTATATATAGAAGATGACATACAGGTATATACTATATACAGGAGGAGATGACACACAGATATATACTATATACAGGGGAGATGACACACAGGTATATACTATATACAGGAGGAGATGACACACAGGTATATACTATATACAGGAGCAGATTACCTACAGGTATATACTATATACAGGAGGAGATGACATACAGGTATATGCTATATATAGAAGATGACATACAGGTATATACTATATACAGGAGGAGATGACACACAGATATATACTATATACAGGGGAGATGACACACAGGTATATACTATATACAGGAGGAGATAACACACAGGTATATACTATATATAGAAGGAGATGACATACAGGTATATACTATATATAGGAGGAGATGACATGCAGGTATATACTATATATAGGAGGAGATGACATACAGTGTCATGATCCCAATGGCAGGGGATCACAAAAGGACAAGCACAAAAACAAAACAAGCTCTAGGGTGATGGAACCTGAGCTGACCGCGATCCTGAACCTAAACACACAACTAGCAGTAGCCGGGGAACGTGCCTACGATGATTCCTAGACGTCTCGCGCCAGCCGAAGGATTAACTTCCCCTATCAGAAGAAACACAGACCTCACTTGCCTCCAGAGAAACACCCCACAGAAATAGCAGCCCCCCACATGTAATAACGGTGAAATGAGAGGAAAGCACATACGTAGTTATGAAAATAGAATCAGCAAAAATGAGGCCCGCTAAAGCTAGATAGCAGAGGATACAAAAGTGAACTGCGCGATCAGCGAAAAACCCTTCAAAAAACCATCCTGAAATTACTTGAACTCATGTGCCAACTCATGGAACATGAGGAGTAATTTCAGCCCACTAGAGCAACCAGCAGAAAGGAATCACATATCTGCAAGCTGGACTAAGACAAAAATAAAGCAAAACGTGGAACAGGAAAATCAAAACTTAGCTTGTCCTGAAGATAACAGACGCAGGGAGCAGAGGTGAAAAGACACGCTGATTACATTGATAGCCGGCGAGGAAATGACAAAAAAGCCAGGTTAAATAGGAAACTCCCATAACCAGATGGAACAGGTGGAGACCAGAGACCGCAGAGAACACAAGTCACCCAGTACCATCAGTAACCACCAGAGGGAGCCCAAAAACAGAACTCACAACAGTACCCCCCCCTTGAGGAGGGGTCACCGAACCCTCACGAGAACCACCAGGGCGACCAGGATGAGCCCTATGAAAAGCACGGACCAAATCGGCAGCATGAACATCAGAGGTAATCACCCAAGAATTATCCTCCTGACCATAACCCTTCCACTTGACCAAATACTGGAGTTTCCGTCTGGAAACACGAGAATCCAAGATCTTCTCCACAACATACTCCAATTCACCCTCCACCAGCACCGGAGCAGGAGGCTCAAGCGAAGGAACAACAGGTACCTCATACTTCCGCAACAACGACCGATGGAACACATTATGAATAGCAAACGATGCCGGAAGATCCAAACGAAACGACACAGGGTTAAGAATTTCCAAGATCCTATAGGGACCGATGAACCGAGGCTTGAACTTAGGAGAAGAGACCTTCATAGGAACAAAACGAGAAGACAACCACACCAAGTCCCCAACAAGAAGTCGAGGACCCACGCGGCGACGGCGATTAGCAAATTGCTGAGCCCTCTCCTGGGACAACTTCAAATTGTCCACCACATGACTCCAAATCCAATGCAACCTATCCACCACCATGTCCACTCCAGGACAATCAGAAGGCTCCACCTGACCAGAGGAAAAACGAGGATGAAACCCCGAATTACAAAAGAAAGGAGAAACCAAGGTAGCAGAACTAGCCCGATTATTAAGGGCAAACTCGGCAAGCGGCAAAAAGGAAACCCAGTCATCTTGATCAGCAGAAACAAAACACCTTAAATAAGTTTCTAAAGTCTGATTAGTTCGTTCCGTCTAGCCATTCGTCTGGGGATGGAATGCAGACGAAAAGGACAAATCAATGCCCATCTTAGCACAGAACGTCCGCCAAAATCTAGACACAAACTGGGATCCCCTGTCAGAAACGATGTTCTCCGGAATGCCATGCAAACGGACCACGTTTTGAAAAAACAGAGGGACCAACTCAGAGGAGGAAGGTAACTTAGGCAAGGGTACCAGATGAACCATCTTAGAAAAGCGGTCACACACAACCCAGATGACGGACATTTTTTGAGAGACAGGGAGATCCGAAATAAAGTCCATGGAAATGTGCGTCCAAGGTCTCTTCGGGATAGGCAAAGGTGACAACAATCCACTGGCCCGAGAACAGCAAGGCTTAGCCCGAGCGCAAACTCCACAAGACTGCACGAAAGAACGCTCATCCCTCGACAAGGAAGGCCACCAAAAAGACCTGGCCACCAAGTCTCTAGTACCAAATATTCCAGGATGACCTGCCAACACAGAAGAATGGACCTCGGAGATGACTCTACTGGTCCAATTATCCGGAACAAACAGTCTTTCCGGCGGACAACGATCAGGTTTATCCGCCTGAAACTCCTGCAAAGCACGTCGCAAGTCTGGGGAGACAGCCGACAAAATCACCCCATCCTTAAGGATACCAGTGGGCTCCGAATTTCCAGGGGAGTCAGGCACAAAACTCCTAGAAAGAGCATCCGCCTTCACATTCTTTGAACCTGGCAGGTACGAAACCACAAAATTGAAACGGGAGAAAAACAGTGACCAACGAGCCTGTCTAGGATTCAGACGCTTGGCAGACTCAAGGTACATCAGATTTTTGTGATCAGTCAAGACCACCACACGATGTCTAGCACCCTCAAGCCAATGACGCCACTCCTCAAATGCCCACTTCATGGCCAAAAGCTCCCGATTACCAACATCATAATTCCGTTCAGCGGGCGAAAATTTTTTTAGAAAAGAACGCACATGGCTTCATCACTGAGCCATCGGAGCTTCTCTGTGACAAAACCGCCCCAGCTCCGATCTCAGAAGCATCAACCTCAACCTGAAAAGGAAGCGACGTATCTGGCTGACGCAACACAGGAGCCGAAGAAAACCGGCGCTTAAGTTCCTGAAAGGCCTCCACAGCCGCAGGAGACCAATCAGTAACATCAGCACCCTTTTTAGTCAAATCCATCAAAGGCTTAACAACACTAGAAAAATTAGTTATGAAGCGACGATAAAAATTAGCAAAGCCTAAGAACTTCTGCAGACTCTTAAGAGATGTAGGCTGCGTCCAGTCACAAATAGCCTGAACCTTGACAGGATCCATCTCAATAGTAGAAGGGGAAAAAATATACCCCAAAAAAGAAATCTTCTGGACTCCAAAGAGACATTTAGAACCTTTTATACAAACAAAGAATTGGCCCGCAGAACCTGAAACACCTTCCTGACTTGCTGAACATGAGACTCCCAGTCATCAGAAAAAACCAAAACATCATCCAAATACACGATAATAAATTCATCCAGATATTCACGGAAAATATCGTGCATAAAAGACTGGAAGACAGAAGGAGCATTAGAAAGTCCAAAAGGCATCACCAAATACTCGAAATGGCCCTCAGGTGTATTAAATGCGGTTTTCCACTCATCACCTTGCTTTATTCGTATAAGATTATACGCACCCCGAAGATCAATCTTAGTGAACCATTGAGCCCCCTTAATGCGAGCGAACAAATCAGTCAACAATGGCAAAGGATACTGATATTTGACTGTAATCTTATTCAAAAGACGATTATCTATGCAAGGCCTCAAGGAACCATCTTTTTTGGCCACAAAAAAAAAAACCTGCTCCCAAAGGGGATGAAGATGGACGGATATGTCCCTTTTCCAAGGACTCCTTAACATAATTCCGCATAGCAGTATGCTCTGGCACTGACAGATTGAACAAACGACCTTTAGGGAATTTACTGCCAGGAATCAAATCTATAGCACAATCGCAATCCCTGTGAGGAGGAAGCGAACTGAGCTTAGGCTCCTCAAAAACCTCCCGATAATCAGACAGAAATACCGGAACCTCAGAAGGAGTAGATGAAGCGATAGAAATCGGAGATGCATCATCATGAACCCCCTGACATCCCCAGCTTAACACAGACATTGTTTTCCAGTCCAAGACTGGGTTATGAGTTTGTAACCATGGCAGACCAAGCACTAAGACATCATGTAAATTATACAGTACCAGGAAGCGAATCACCTCCTGATGAACGGGAGTCATACGCATGGTCACTTGTGTCCAGTACTGAGGTTTATTCATAGCCAAAGGTGTAGAGTCAATTCCTTTCAAAGGAATAGGAACTTCCAGAGGTTCCAGACTAAACCCACAGCGATTGGCAAATGACCAATCCATAAGACTCAGGGCAGCGCCTGAATCCACATAGGCATCGACGGAAATGGATGATAATGAACAAATCAGCGTCACAGACAGAATGAACTTAGACTGTAAAGTACCAATGGCAACAGGCTTATCAACCTTTTTTGTGCGTTTAGAGCATGCTGATATAACATGAGCTGAATCACCACAATAAAAACACAATCCATTTTTCCGCCTATAATTTTGCCGTTCACTTCTGGACTGAATTCTATCACATTGCATTATCTCAGGTGCCTGTTCAGAAGACACCGCCAAATGGTGCACAGGTTTGCGCTCCCGTAAACGCCGATCAATCTGAATAGCCATAGTCATGGACTCATTCAGACCTGTAGGCGCCGGGAACCCCACCATAACATCTTTAATGGCCTCAGAAAGGCCATCTCTGAATTTTGCAGCCAGAGCGCACTCATTCCACTGAGTAAGCACCGACCATTTCCGAAATTTCTGACAATATATTTCTGCTTCATCTTGCCCCTGAGAGAGAGCCAATAAAGCTTTTTCAGCCTGAATCTCTAGGTTAGGTTCCTCATAGATCAAACCCAATGCCAGAAAAAACGCATCCACATTGAGCAACAAAGGATCCCCTGGTGCCAATGCAAATGCCCAATTCTGAGGGTCACCCCGCAGGAAAGATATAACAATCTTGACTTGCTGAGCAGGGTCTCCAGAGGAGCGAGATTTCAAGGAAAGAAAAAACTTGCAATTGTTCCTAAAATTCAGAAAACTAGATCTATCTCCAGAAAAAAACTCTGGAATAGGAATTCTAGGTTCCGACATAGGCGTATGTACAACAAAATCTTGTATATTTTGAACCTTAGCAGCAAGATTATTCAGGCTGGAAGCCAAACTCTGGACGTCCATGATAAACAGCTGAGGTCAGAGCCATTCAAAGATTAAGAGGAGGAAAGAAGCAGCCAAGCTGCAATTAAGGCTAGGCAGCAAACACTGAGGAGGGGAAAAAAAAAATAAATAAAAACTTCCTCAGACTACTTTTCCTCCTACTTCAGCCAAAACGATGACCAATTTTTTTCTTTTGGCCGGCTATACTGTCATGATCCCAATGGCAGGGGATCACAAAAGGACAAGCACAAAAACAAAACAAGCTCTAGGGTGATGGAACCTGAGCTGACCGCGATCCTGAACCTAAACACACAACTAGCAGTAGCCGGGGAATGTGCCTACGATGATTCCTAGACGTCTCGCGACAGCCGAAGGATTAACTTCCCCTATCAGAAGAAACACAGACCTCACTTGCCTCCAGAGAAACACCCCACAGAAATAGCAGCCCCCCACATGTAATAACGGTGAAATGAGAGGAAAGCACATACGTAGTTATGAAAATAGAATCAGCAAAAATGAGGCCCGCTAAAGCTAGATAGCAGAGGATACAAAAGTGAACTGCGCGGTCAGCGAAAAACCCTTCAAAAAACCATCCTGAAATTACTTGAACTCATGTGCCAACTCATGGAACATGAGGAGTAATTTCAGCCCACTAGAGCAACCAGCAGAAAGGAATCACATATCTGCAAGCTGGACTAAGACAAAAATAAAGCAAAACGTGGAACAGGAAAATCAAAACTTAGCTTGTCCTGAAGATAACAGACGCAGGGAGCAGAGGTGAAAAGACACGCTGATTACATTGATAGCCGGCGAGGAAATGACAAAAAAGCCAGGTTAAATAGGAAACTCCCATAACCAGATGGAACAGGTGGAGACCAGAGACCGCAGAGAACACAAGTCACCCAGTACCATCAGTAACCACCAGAGGGAGCCCAAAAACAGAACTCACAACAATACAGGTATATACTATATACAGGGGAGATGACACACAGCAGGTATATACTATATACAGGGGAGATGACATACAGGTATATACTATATACAGGAGATGACATACAGGTGTATACTATATATAAGGGAGATGACAAACATGTATATACTGAGGTGAAAATGAGAGGTGTGAGGTGAAAATGAAAAGGTGTGAGTGCAAAATGAGAGGAGTGAGGGAAAATAGTGTAGTGATCGGAAAATGACAGATGTGAGGTCGAAATGACAAGTGTTAGGCGGGAATGAGAGGCGTGAGGGAGAAAATGAGAGATGTGAGGGGGAAAATTAAAGATGTGATTGGGAAAATGAGAGGCGTGATGGGAAAATAAGAGAAGTGACGTGCTATAACTAACCACAGATATTTACTATGCCCAGGCAATGCCGGGCTCTTCAGCTAGTGTGTATATATATATATATATATATATATATATATATATATATATAATTACATACTGTATGTATACCCATAGAAAGAGCGTAGGGCAGATATTATTATTATTATTATTATTTATTTATATAGCACCATTGATTCCATGGTGCTGTACATGAGAAGGGGTTACATACAAGTTACAAATATCACATACAGTAAACAAACTAACAATGACGGACTGATACAGAGGGGCGAGGACCCTGCCCTTGCGGGCTTACATTCTACAGGGGGGCTTACATTCTACATATTAACCCAAAGATGTAGCATGGTTTAGGAAAACCCCCGGAATCATAACCAAAAAAGATTTGCAGGATCCTGTTTTTTGTTATAGACTTGTATTAGTGACGGATTGTGACAGATGGCCATCCGTTTCATCCGTTGTGCGCAGGATCTAGCGTTAAATCAGTGTCCGTTGGGCGGAGGCAACGCAGATAGAAACGATAGAAAGAAGCCTAACATGGCCCTTGGCCAGGATGACACAAACAAAAAACACGGCCAAGTCATGCATGTTAATACCTGGTCTTGGCTAATGCCCTTCAGAGCGTAGTTTGCAGCTCCATGCATTGCTCTGCGGCCGCAGACTACAATCATGAGTAACAGCGGCAATGGCGGGTATTAACAAGCGAGAATTGACTGTGCTTAACACATGTGTAATCCCGTCCTAGTCCCTCTCTTCCCACTGCCTGGTAGCGTTGTGAAATGTTTTAATAACTATTGCCATTGTAAAGTGACCTTATCCCCAGTTAATAATGGAGAGGCGTCAATAAGACACCTATCCATTATTAACCCCCCAAAAAATTGGCGTAGGCTCACGCCCAATTTTCATGTCCAGAAAGGGAAAGCCAGCTACTGCAGACAGCTAATTTGTAGCCTGAGAAGGGGTTAATCTTCCCAGGCTATGAATATCAGCCCGCAGCTGTCTGGGTGGCCTTACTAGCTATTAAAATAGGAGGACCCCAGAAAAAAATGACATGGGGTCCCCTTATATTTTATAGCCAGAAAAGGCTACACAGACAACTGCAGGCTGATATTCATAGCCTAGAGAGGGGCCATGGATATTGCCCCCCCCAGCTACAAATACCAGCTCACAGCCGCCCCTGAAATGGCGCATTAGTAAGATGCGCCAAATCTGGTGCTTAGCCTCTCTCTTCCTGCTCCCGTGTAGCGGTGGGATATGGGGTAATAAGGGGTTAATGTCACCTTGCCATTGTAAGGTGACCTTAACCCCGGTTAATAATGGAGAGGTGTCAATAAGACGCCTATCCATTATTAACCCCCCCAAAAAATTGGCGTAGGCTCACTCCCAATTTTCATGTCCAGAAAGGGAAAGCCAGCGACAGCAGACTGCTAATTTGTAGCCTGGGAAGGGGTTAATCTTCCCAGGCTATGAATATCAGCACGCAGCTGTCTGCTTGGCCTTACTGGCTATTAAAATAGGAGGACCCCAGAAAAGAAAATGACATGGGGTACCCCTATATTTTATAGCCAGAAAAGGCTACACAGACAGCTGCGGGCTGATATTCATAGCCTAGAGAGGGGCCATGGATATTGGCCCCCCGGCTACAAATACCAGCATGCAGCCACCCCAGAAATGGTGCATCAGTAAGATGCGCCAAATCTGGCGCTTAGCCTCTCTCTTCCCACTCCCATGTAGTGCTGGGATATGGTGTAATAAGGGGTTAATATCACCTTGCCATTGTAAGGTGACCTTAACCCCGGTTAATAATGGAGAGGCGTCAATAAGACGCCTATCCATTATTAACCCCAAATTACTGAAACACAAAAAAAGACACTGAAAAAAGTATTTTAATATTCTAAGTTTTACCATACTTACCAGTTGGAGCACCCCCAGACGCAGGGCCGCGGGCTCCTCGGTACCGGTCCTCTGTTGGCTCAGTTCTGGGGATGTCACGGTGGCTGGACATGGTCCGTGACCCTGCTAAGGGGCGTCCAATGAAAGGTGATACGAGTATGTCAGGGTTTTGTGACGCCACCTGTGGTATTCGGTCAGAGTGACCGACACTGCTTGGGGTCCACTGGGGTGATGTGATGGCAGCTAGATGGTTTACCTTCCCACAGGTGAAGTGAGTCCCCAGGGCTTCCCAGTAGTGTAGGTGGTGATGATGTGAGGTGCAAACAATAACGAGGACACAGGGTTGCAGTTTCTTTACTGGTGACTTCAGGATCCTCAATCCAGAGCACAGTTAACAAGGCTGTCTGAGACCGGCTGGTCCGAAGGCACATCCAGAGTTCCCTTTGCAGGTGGAAATCGTTGCCTACCACTAGCGCCTGTGTGTTGTAGTGCTTCCCTGCTGAGCATTCGGGATAGTCCTCACAACTTCTATTCTCGTTCATTCCAGTTCTTTCTAGTTCTTTCTATTCTCAGTCCCCCAGGTCTGTTATGGTTAGGATGCACCCGTTTGACGGGTAGGCTCGGAGCTCTTCCGGGACCCTAGAGACGCCCCTCTCCACGGTTGCCCCCTATGTCTGCTTAGGTGATGTAAGGTAGACAGCCAACCTATAATTAACTGTCCTGCAGTATTTGAAGTAAGGCATAAAGTCAGTTACTTCCTCGGTGTTCCGGGCACCGGCTATGCGCCTCAGTAGGATGTTGCCGTTCTCCGGGCACGACTCCTACTGGCTCTCCTTTGTGCTTGATCTCGTTTCTCACTGTCCACAATATCCTTCGCTTCGTGTCCTTTCTTAGGATACCGCCGCAAGGTAGTGCAGGCGCGGTTCCATAATGTTCTGCCTTGTCGCTAGGTACCTGCCAGGTTACCACGCCTGACAGGGACCCCCCTGAATCTTCCTCGCAACACCCCCTGCCACGGGATGTTGCCTGGACAAAACCCAGTCAGCTTCTCCCTAACTTCCTATCCAACCCCTAGTTTTACCAGTGTGAGGAGTGGCCTAATAAATAGAACCTTTTGCTCCCCCTAGTGGTCGGAGTGTGAAGTGTACTATGTGCTGGTGATACCTGGTCAGCTAAACTCCTTTAGTGCCATCAGACGTACCATCACTCCCCTTAGTGGCAGAGCGACATTACTGCAACGACCAGGTCTCTGGGGCGCTGCACAATCACACAATCTGTTCTTGTCTTTTCCGACGTAGTCCATTAATATCGATTGTCCCACGATGATCTGCCATGGAGAACAGTCACATCAGGAGATGTGACTGCTCTCCACGGCTGCCAAAACACACTGACAGGAGCAAAAGCTCCTGCAGTGTGTCTGCGCATGCACAAGAGTTTACCGGAGTTCAATGAACTCCGCGACTCTCACTTTACGACACTGCTACGTGAAAAAAATTCACAGCAGGTCAAGTGCCGCAAAGTGAGCTCCCGGAGTTCATTTAACTCCAGGAAACGAACGGGCAGCTCCGATACACTGCAGAAGCTATTAAATGGAACCTGTCACCCCCAAAATCGCGGGCGAGGTAAGCCCACCGGCATCAGGGGCTTATCTACAGCATTCTGGAATGCTGTAGATAAGCCCCCGATGTATCCTAAAAGATGAGAAAAAGATGTTAGATTTTACTCACCCACGGGCGTTCCCGCTGTTGGTCCGGGTCCGGCGCCTCCCATCTTCATCAGATGATGTCCTCTTCTGGACTTCACGCTGCGGCTCCAGCGCAGGCATACTTTGTCTGCCCTGTTGAGGGCAGAGCAAAGTACTGCAGTGCGCAGGCGTCGGGAAAGTTCAGAGGGGCCCGGCACCTGCGCACTGCAGTACTTTGCTCTGCCCTCAACAGGGCAGACAAAGTATGCCTGCACTTTATCTGCAGCGTGAAGACAAGAAGAGGACGTCATCTGATGAAGATGGGAGGCGCCGGACCCGGACCAACAGCGGGAACGCCTCTGGGTGAGTATAATCTAACGTCTTTTTCTCATCTTTTAGGATACATCGGGGGCTTATCTACAGCATTCCAGAATGCTGTAGATAAGCCCCTGATGCTGGTGGGCTTACCTCACCCGCGATTTTGGGGGTGACAGGTTCCCTGTAACTCCTGCAGTGTATCACCAGAGGACGTCGTGGGACAAGTGATATTATGGATTATGACGGAAAAGCTTTTTTAATTTTGGAACAGGAAGATCGTGGAGGATGGCCTTCGGGGACATATGTGGTGAGTATTTTCTATATGTTATACTAGCTGAAGAGCCCGGCGTTGCCTGGGCATAGTAAATATCTGTGGTTAGTTATAGCACCTCACTTCTCTTATTTTCCCATCACGCCTCTCATTTTCCCCCTCACATCTCTCATTTTCTCCCTTACACCTCTCATTTTCCCCCTCACGCCTCTCATTCCCCCTAACACTTGTCATTTCGACCTCACATCTGTCATTTTCCAATCACTCCACTATTCTCCCTCAATCCTCTCATTTTGCACTCACACCTTTTCATTTTCACCTCACACCCTTCATTTTCACCTCATACCTCTCATTTTCCCCTCAGTATATACATGTTTGTCATCTCCCTTATATATAGTAAACACCTGTATGTCATCTCCTGTATATAGTATATACCTGTATGTCATCTCCCCTGTACATAGTATATACCTGCTGTATGTCATCTCCTCCTGTATATTGTATATACCTGTATATCATCTCTTCTGTATATACTATATACCTGTATGTAATCTCCTCCTATATATAGCATATACCTGTATGTCATCTCCTATATATAGTATATACCTGTGTCATCTCCCCTGTATATAGTATATACCTGCTGTATGTCATCTCTTCCTCTATATACCTATGTCATCAACTCTTTTATATAGTATATACCTGTATGTCATTTCCTCCTGTATATAGTACAGTTATATGAAAAAGTTTGGGCACCCCTATTAATCTTAAGCTTAATGTTTTATAAAAATTGTTTTTTTTTTTGCAAAAGCTATTTCAGTTTCATATATCTAATAACTGTTGGACACAGTAATGTTTCTGCCTTGAAATGAGGTTTATTGTACTAACAGAAAATGTGCAATCTGCATTCAAACAAAATTTGTTAGGTGCATAAGTATGGGCACCCCACCAGAAAAGTGAAATTAATATTTAGTAGATCCTCCTTTTGCAAAAATAACAGCCTCTAGTCGCTTCCTGTAGCTTTTAATGAGTACCTGGATCCTGGATGAAGGTATTTTTGACCATTCCTCTTTACAAAACAATTCCAGTTCAGTTAAGTTTGATGGTCGCCGAGCATGGACAGCCCTCTTCAAATGATCCCACAGATGTTCAATGATATTCAGGTCTGGGGACTGGGATTGCCATTCCAGAACAGTGTAATTGTTCCTCTGCATGAATGCCTGAGTAGATTTGGAGCGGTGTTTTGGATCATTGTCTTGCTGAAAGATCCATTCCCTGCGTAACTTCAACTTTGTCACTTATTCATGAACATTGTCAAGAATCTGCTGATACTGAGAGGAATCCATGCGTCCCTCAACTTTAACAAGATTCCCGGTGCCGGCATTGGCCACACAGCCCCAAAGCATGATGGAACCTCCACCAAATTTTACTGTGGGTAGCAAGTGTTTTTCTTGGAATGCTGTGTTTTTTGGCTGCCATGCATAACGCCTTTTTGTATGACCAAACAACTCAATCTTGGTTTCATCAGTCCACAGGGCCTTCTTCAAAAAGAAATTGGCTTCTCCAAATGTGCTTTTGCATACCTCAGTCGACTCTGTTTGTGGCGTGCTTGCAGAAACGGCTTCTTTCGCATCACTCTCCCATACAGCTTCTCCATGTGCAAAGTGCGTTGTATAGTTGACCGATGCACAGTAACACTATCTGCAGCAAGTTGATGCTGCAGCTCTCTGGAGGTGGTCTGAGGATTGTCCTTGACTGATCTCACCATTCTTCTTCTCTGCCTTTCTGATGTTTTTCTTGGCCTGCCACTTATGGCCTTAACAAGAACTGTACCTGTGTTCTTCCATTTCCTTACTATGTTCTTCACAGTGGAAATTGACAGGTTAAATCTCTGAGACAGCTTTTTGTATCCTTCCCCTGAACAACTATGTTGAATAATTATAATCTTTGTTTTCAGATCATTAGACCATTGTCTTAAGGAGCCCATGATGCCACTCTTCAGAAGAGATTTAAAAAGGAGAACAACTTGCAAGTGGCCACTTTAAGTAGCTTTTCCCATGATTGCATACACCTGGCTATGAAGTTCAAAGCTCAATGATTGTTAGAAAACCAAAAAATGTGCTTTAGTAAGTCAGTAAAAAGTAGGCAGGAGTATTTAAAACAAGAAAATGATAAGAGTGCCCATACTTATGCACCTGTCAAATTTTGTTTGAATGCAGATTGCACATTTTCTGTTAGTACAATAAACCTCATTTCAAGGCAGAAACCTTACTGTGTCCAACAGTTATTAGGTATATGAAACTGAAATAGCTGTTGCAAAAAAAAAACAATTTTTATAAAACATTAAGCTTAAGATTAATAGGGGTGCCCAAACTTTTTCTTTTCATATAACTGTATATTCCTGTAAGTCATCTCCTCCTGTATATAGTATATATCTGTGTCATCTGCTACTGTATATAGTATATACCTGTGTCATCTCCTCCTGTATATAGTATATGTGTGTCATCTCCTCCTGTACAGTATATAGCATATACCTGTCATCTTCTCCTGTATATAGTATATACCTGTCATCTCCCCTGTATTTAGTATATACCTGTGTGACATCTCCTCCTGTATATAGTATATGTGTCATCTCCTCCTGTATATAGTATATATCTGTCATCTCCTCCTGTATATAGTATGTACCTATGTCATCTCCTCCTGTATATAGTATATACCTGTGTCATCTCCCCAGTATATAGTATATGCCTGTGTCATCTCCTCCTGTATATAGTATATACCTGTGTCATCTCCGCTGTATATAGTATGTACCTGTATGTCATATCCCCTGTATATAGTATATACCAGTGTCATCTCCTCCTGTATATAGTATATACCTGTATGTCATCTCCTCCTGTATATAGCATATACGTGTGTCATCTCCTCCTGTATAGTATATACCTGTGTCATCTCCTCCTGTATATAGTATGTGCCTGTATGTCATATCCCCTGTATATAGTATATACCAGTGTCATCTCCTCCTGTATATAGTATATACCTGTGTCATCTCCCCTGTATATAGTATATACCTGTGTAACGAATGGAAACGGAGGCACAGATGTAGAAGTTCACATTCGTATTTATTAAGGTTAGATGTGGAACCACTAGACCACAGTCCGGGGGGCTCTGAAGGGGGCGTTACTGCATGAGCCCCAGACACCCGTAGTAAGTCCCCTCGAACAGGGACAAAATGGAATGCCTGGAGGACACGGGTGCTACCTTCAGTTAGACCCCGTACTCGTGGCGGCTGTCCCAGCGGAACAGATGGACCGGCAAGGTTAGCGGGTATTGCAGAGTTGACTGGATGATACCGGGTGTAGAAGCTGGTGCCGGTGGTACTGTCGTGGTCCGGAAGTAAGGCTGGCGGACTGGCAGGACTAGATGGGTCCAGAGTAGATACTGCGGATGCAGTCCAGAGTAACCGGGTAACTGGTAGCAGAGGATCTGTGGAAACAGACAGAATAAGCGGAGTTCCTTGCAGATACTTCAGAAACAGAAGCGCAGAATAACATGAACCGGAAGTTAGCAAGAGTAGACACTTGTTGCTCCGGCGCCCTCCCTATGGTGGAAGGGCTAGAAATAATAGACAAACACACGCCATTGGTTAGAGGCAACATTTGGAAAATACACATTGTCTCTTTAAGAGACCTGGAGCGAGCGCGCGTGCGACCTAAGAACCCTGCCAGGGAACCTGCTGGCTGCACGCCAGGAAGCAGGAGAGGAAGGAGGGGTGGGGGCTGCGTCCAGACAGCGTGAAGCCGGCACAGAGCGAGAGTCCTGACGGAGACCCCCTGGAGGTACAGTAAACAGACCGGGTGTAACAGTATCCCCCTCTTTACGCCCCCTCTTTTTCAAGCCTGCATAGAATTTTTTTAGAAGGAGAGGAGCACAGATATTCTCTTTAGGCTCCCATGACCTCTCCTCAGGACCGAAGCCCCTCCAATCCACCAAAAAATAGCTCTTTCCCCTTATCCTTTTAGTGGCCAAGATGTTCTCTACCTCAAAAACATCCTCCTCACTGATGGGATCCAGAGTGGAACCAGGATCTTTAAAAAATGAACTCAAAAGTACAGGTTTGAGGAGGGAAACATGAAAAGAATTAAGCACACGTAAGGAAGCTAGCAGTTTCAATTTGCAAGAGACTGCGTTAATCCGTTTCAGGACTTCAAAAGGACCGATGAAGCGGGGACCCATTTTGTAAGAGGGCATCTTCAGACGAATATATTTGGAGGAGAGCCATACCTTATCCCCTGGCCGGAAGGAAGGAGCCTCCAGACGTCTTTTGTCCGCATGCATCTTCATACATAGAGAAGCTCTCTCTAAGGCAACCTTGGTGTCGATCCATACTTTCGAGAATTCCTCCGTAAAGGTATCAGCTGCAGGAAGGCCAGAAGACCCAGAGATGGGAAGCGGAATCCTGGGTTGGAGCCCAAACACAATCTGAAAGGGAGATTTACCAGAAGACTCACTTACTTGATTGTTGTACGAGAATTCTGCCCAACGTAGCAACTTGATCCAGTCATCATGATGTACGTTGACGAAGTGACGCAAGAATCCTGTCAGAATTTGATTGGTCCTCTCTATTTGCCCATTCGATTGAGGGTGATATGCGGAAGAGAAGTCCAGCTCCACTTGTACAGACCTAAAAAGTGCTCTCCAGAATTTGGAGGTGAACTGGACACCCCTGTCGGATACGATGTGGAGAGGAAACCCGTGAAGATATGTTGAATGAAATGATCAGCGAGCTCTGAAGCAGACGGGAGACCAGGTAACGCAGGGGTGCCCAACTCCAGGCCTCGAGGGCCGCCAACAGTGCAGGTTTTCAGGATTTCTTTAGTATTGCATCGGTGGTAATGTGATCATCTGCACAGGTGATGATTCCAACCCCTGTGCAATACTAAGGAAATCCTGAAAACCCGCACTGTTGGCGACCCTCGAGGCCTGGAGTTGGGGACCACTGAGGTAATGGAACAAAATGCGCCATCTTCGAAAAACGATCCACCACAACGCAGATGACAGAACAGCCAGAGGAGAGGGGAAGATCAGTAATAAAGTCCATTGCGATGTGCTGCCAGGGTACTGAAGGAACAGAGTTAATAACTGCCCGGAAGGCAAACTCTTATCAGTCTTGTTGCGAGCACACGAAGGACAGGCAGCAACATACTCCTGAACATCCTTGCCCATGGTACGCCACCAGTAGTAATGGGAGATGAGTTGCAGAGTCTTCCTTTGTCCGGCATGACCGGCCAATTTAGAAGAATGACCCCACCGAAGAACTTGTTTTCGATCTGAAGAAGATACAAAGGTTTTACCTGGAGGGAGTCGAGCAAGATTAACTGCGGCCACCGATACTAATCTGGACGGTTCAATGATGTGGTGCGGTCCTTCCACAAAATCGGGAGGCAAAAAACGCTCTGGAAAGTGCATCGGCTTTAATGTTCTTATCAGCTGGTCGGAAATGAAGAACAAAATTAAATCGAGCAAAAAACAAGGCCCACCGGGCTTGACGAGGATTCAGTCTCTGAGCAGATTGAAGATAAGCAAGATTCTTATGATAACCTGATGAGCAGCACCCTCAAGAAGATGATGCCACTCCTGCAGAGCTAACTTGATGGCCAATAATTCACGATCTCCTACGGAGTAATTCCTCTCAGAAACAGAAAAGACTTTCGAGAAAAAAAACACAGGTGACCAACCGGCCAGACGACGACTTCTTGGTGAGAACTGCGCCAGCACCTATGGACGAAGCGTCTTCCTCAAGCAAAAATTGTTTTTCGGAGTCTGGTCGATGAAGTACGGGTGCGGAGGAGAAGGCCTGCTTTAAGGAAGAAAAAGCCTCCTCAGCCTCTGGTGTCCATCCCTTGGCATTTGCGCCTTTCCGGGTCAAAGCTGAAATGGGTGCCACTCGAGTGGAGAAATTAGGAATGAACAAACGGTAATAGTTGGTGAACCCCAGGAACCGTTGTATTACCTTCAAACCGCATGGGCGAGGCCACTTAAGAATGGCGGATACCTTCTGTGGATCCATCTTTAAACCTGTAAACGAGACAATATAACCCAGGAAAGGCAGAGAGGATTGCTCAAAGAGACACTTTTCAATTTTAGCATAAAGTCTGTTCTCCCTGAGTCTTTGTAAGACCATACGTACATGTCTTCGGTGGGAAGCTAAATCAGCAGAGAAGATCAGAATGTCGTCCAGGTAAACTACAACACAAGAATAAAGCAGATCTCTGAAAATGTCATTTACAAATTCCTGAAACACTGCTGGTGCATTACTTAGCCCAAATGGCATTACCAGGTATTCGTAGTGTCCGTCCCGGGTGTTAAAGGAGGTCTTCCATTCGTCTCCCTTACAAATGCGTATCAGATTGTAAGCCCCTCTGAGATCCAGTTTGGTGAAAATTTTAGACCCCCTAAGACGATCAAACAATTCTGAAATTAACGGCAACGGATACCTGTTCTTTACCGTAATCTGGTTCAGACCTCTATAACCAATACAGGGTCGTGGAGATCCATCCTTTTTCTTCATGAAAAAGAATCCAGCTCCAGCAGGCGAGGAAGACTTCCGGATGAATCCTCTGCCCAGGTTCTCCTGAATGTATTCAGACATGGACTGAGTCTCTGCTTGAGAAAGAGGATAAATCCGTCCACGTGGAGGAGACGCTCCGAGAAGCAGATCAATGGGGTAATCATACGACCTGTGTAGAGGTAATCTCTCCACCTCTTTTTTTTCCCGAAGACATCAGTGAATGACCAGTAAGGTGACGGCAAACCCGGCAGGGTTTTAGGTTGTACTGGAGGAAGAGCAGGATGAACCGGAATGATATATCGATCAAAGCAAGAATCTCCCCAGCGCAGGATCTCTCCTGTCCTCCAATTTAAAACAGGTTCATGCATCCGGAACCAGGGTAGACCTAGAAGCAAGGAGTGAGACAAATCTGGCAACACATAAAAACAGATTCTTTCAGCATGGGTTAGACCTACCCGGAGTTCCAAAGGCACAGTCTGGAACCATATGGACTCCGAAAGAGGTTTGCTATCCATAGATGTCACTTGCAACGGTTCCAATAAACGCTGGACTGGGATCTGATAACAATCCACAACCGCCTGCCGAATAAGGTTCCCAGCAGCACCAGAATCCAGGTGACAGAACTCCGAAAACCTTGTTTTGCCGATGGCCACAGAGACTGTTATTTGCAAAGCTGGAGAGAGATGATCCTTACCTAGGGTAGCCTCTCCTACAGACCCTAGGCACTGGAGTTTCCCGGTCTCTTAGGACAGGAGCGGATATAATGCTTGGCACTGCCACAGTAGAAACAGCTCCCCTCCAGGCGACGCGCCTCCTGGCGACGGTTGACCAGATTTACACGATCCACCTCCATAGCCACAAGAGCGGGAGACAAAGTTGGAGAGTTTGCAGATTTAAGAGCACAAGCAACCTGGTGATTGGATTCTTTTTCATGTCTGATCTCGATAGAGCGTTCCTGAAACCGTAGATCAACCCGAACTGCCTGGGAAATCAGGTCATCCAGAACCGTAGGCAAGTCTCGTCCCGCCAACTCATCCTTAACTCGTCTAGAGAGTCCCTGCCAGAAGGTAGCCACCAAAGCCTCATTGTTCCAGGAAAGTTCAGATGAAAGAGTACAGAACTGCACCGCATACTGAGCCACCGTAAGAGTGTTCTGTTGTAGTCGAAGCAGCATCAAAGGTTTGCAAAATGCCTCTAGGAAAGACTGGAGATTAGTAACCAGCGGATCCACCCTCTCCCACAGCGGATTCATCCAGGCGAGCGCCTCTCCATCAAGGTGGGACATGATGAAGCCAACTTTGGCCAAGTCAGAAGCAAACCTACGCCCCAATAGTTCGAAGTGCAGTGTGCACAGGTGGCAGGAGCAGGTGCAATCGAAGAAACCAGACTATCCAGGTGAGCAGATACATTGTGCAGGAAAGGCATGATCTTATCCTGTTGCTCCTTCAGCTGGGAGATCTCCTGACGTAACTCCATGACTGGTGACTTCTGGGATCCAGCGGGTTCCATGGCCGGATGTTAACCCCTTCCCGAGCTATGACGCCACGTAGGCGTCATGAAAGTCGGTGCCAATCCGACCCATGACGCCTATGTGGCGTCATAGAAAGATCGCGTCCCTGCAGATCGGGTGAAAGGGTTAACTCCAATTTCACCCGATCTGCAGGGACAGGGGAGTGGTACTTTAGCCCAGGGTGGGTGGCTTCACCCCCCTGTGGCTACGATCGCTCTGATTGGCTGTTGAAAGTGAAAGTGCCAATCAGAGCGATTTGTAATATTTCACCTAAAAAAACTGGTGAAATATTACAATCCAGCCATGGCCGATGCTGCAATATCATCGGCCATGGCTGGAAACACTGGTGCGCCCCCCCACCCCACCGATCACCCCCCAGTCCACCGATCTGCGGTCCGCTCCCCTCTGTCCTGTGCTCCACTCCCCCATCCTCCTGTCCGCTCCCCCGTGCTCCTATGCCACCCCCCTGTGCTCCAATGCCCCCCATGCCCCGATCTCCCCCCCTTATACTTACCGGGCCTCCCGGTGTCCGTCCGTCTTCTCCCTGGGCGCCGCCATCTTCCAGATTCGTGCCAGGTATATTTTGATCACAGTGATAGGTTATATCACAGTGATCAAAATAAAAAAAATTGTAAATGACCCCCCCCTTTATCACCCCCGTAGGTAGGGCCTATAATAAAATAAAGAAAATATATTTTTTTTCTTTTTCCACTAGGGTTAGGGTTAGGGTTAGAACTAGGGTTAGGGCTGGGGTTAGGTTTAGGGTATTTGCACACGGTGCGGATTTGGCTGCAGATCCGCAGAGGATTGGCCGCGGATCCGCAGCGGATTGGCCGGGGATGCGCAGCGGATTGGCCACTGCAAATTCATAGCAGTTTTCCATCAGGTTTACAGTACCATGTGTTATGACCTGGTGGTTAGGAGCACCCGGAATGACCTGATAGTTAAACCACATACAGGACGAACTCTGGGATGTGGGAACTCTGCTGACCGCAAGCCCTAATCCTATCACACACACTAGAAATAGCCGTGGAGCGCTCCTGACCAGACCTAGGCGCCTCGTCACAGCCTAAGGGCTATCTAGCCCTAGAGAAGGAAAATAAAGCCTACCTTGCCTCAGAGAAATTCCCCAAAGGTAAAGGAAGCCCCCCACATATATTGACTGTGAGTAAAGATGAAAGTCACAAACGCAGAAATGAAACAGGTTTCAGCAAAGGGAGGCCAGACTAACTAAATAGACAGAAGATAGGAAAGGTAACTTTGCGATCAGCACAAAAACCTACAAAAGACCACGCAGAGTGTGCAAAAAAGACCTCCGCACTGACTCACGGTGCGGAATGGGCCACTCTGCATCCCAGAGCTTCCAGCTAGCAAGACAAAATCAAGATAACCAGCTGGACAAGAAAACAGTGAACAAATAATGACTATCAGGAACTTAGCTTCTGCAGGAGAAGGCAGGTCACCAGAGAGATCCAGGAGCGAACTGAACAAATGCAAAAACATTGACAGCTGGCATGGAGTAACTATCTGAGAGGAGTTAAATAGAACAGCCAACCAAAGGATAAACCACGTCACCTGTGTAAGGAACCTCAGAAGCCGCAGCTTCACTCATAGCCACCAGAGGGAGCCCATAGACGGAACTCGCCGAAGTACCATTCACGACCACAGGAGGGAGCTTGACAACAGAATTCACAACAACAATGTAAACCTATGGAAAACCAAATCCGCTGTGCCCATGGTGCGGAAAATACAGTGCGGAAACGCTGCGTGGTGTTTTCCGCAGCATGTCAATTTTGTGAGGATTCCGCAGCGTTTTACACCTGTTCCTCAATAGGAATCCGCCGGTGAAATCCGCACAAAAAACACTGGAAATCTGCTGTAAATCCGCAGGTAAAACGCAGTGCCTTTTACCTGCAGATTTTTCAAAAATTGTGCGGAAAAATCTCACACGAATCTGCAACGTGGGCACATAGCCTTAGGGTTAGGGTTAGAATTAGATTTAGGGTTGGAAATAGGGTTAAGATTAGACTTGTGGTTAGGGTTATGGAAAGGGTTAGGGGTGTGTTGGGGTTAAAGTTGTGGTTAGGGGTGTGTTGGGGTTAGGGTTGTGATTAGGGTTATGGCTACAGTTGGGATAAGGGTGAGGGGTGTGTTGGGGTTAGTGTTGAAGTTAGAATTGAGGGGTTTCCACTGTTTAGGCACATCAGGGGTCTCCAAAAGCAACATGGCGCCACCATTGATTCCAGCCAATCTTGCGTTCAAAAAGTGAAATGGTGCTCCCTCCCTTCCGAGCCCCGACGTGCGCCCAAACAGTGGTTTACCCCCACATATGGGGTACCAGCATACTCAGGACAAACTGGGCAACAACTATTGGGGTCTAATTTCTTTTGTTACCCTTGTGAAAATAAAAAATTGCTTGCTAAAACATAATTTTTGAGGAAAGAAATATTATTTTTTATTTTCACGGCTCTGCGTTATAAACTTCTGTGAAGCACTTGAAGGTTGAAAGTGCTCACCACACATATAGATAAGTTCCTTGGGGGGTTTAGTTTCCAAAATGGGGTCACTTGTGGGGGGTTTCTACTGTTTAGGCACATCAGGGGCTCTGCAAATGCAATGTGACGCCCGCAGACCATTCCATCAAAGTCTGCATTTCAAAACGTCACTACTTCCCTTCCGAGCCCTGACTTGCGCCCAGTGGTTTACCCCCACATATGGGGTATCAGCGTACTCACGACAAACTGGGCAACAAATATTGGGGTCCAATTTCTCCTGTTACTGTTGTGAAAATGCAATTTTGAGGAAAGAAAAATAATTTTTTATTTTCACAGCTCTGCGTTATAAACTTCTATGAAGCACTTGTGGGTTTAAAGTGGTCACCGCACATCCAGATTAGTTCCATGGGAGGTCTAGTTTCCAAAATTGGGTCACATGTGGGGGAGCCCCAATGTTTAGGCACACAGGGCCTCTCCAAACGCGACATGGTGTCCACTAACGATTGGAGCTAATTTTTCATTCAAAAAGTCAAATGGCACTCCTTCCCTTCCGAGCCCTGCCGCGTGCCCAAACAGTGGTTTACCCCCACATGTGAGGTATCAGTGTACTCAGGAGAAATTTCCCAATAAATTTTAGGATCCATTTTATCCTGTTGCCCATGTGGAAATGAACAAATTGAGGCTAAATGAATTTTTTTGTGAAAAAAAGTACTTTTTCATTTTTTCAGATCAACTTGTGAAGCACCTGGGGGTTCAAAGTGTTCACTATGCATCTAGATAAGTTCCTTGGGGGGTCTAGTTTCGAAAATGGGGTCACACGTGGGGGAGCTCCAATATTTAGGCACACAGGGGCTCTCCAAACGCGACATGGTGTCCGCTAACGATTGGAGCTAATTTTTCATTCAAAAATCAAATGGCGCTCCTTCCATTCCGAGCCTTGCCGTGTGCACAAACAGTGGTTTGTGACCACATATGAGGTATCGGTGTACTCAGGAGCAATTGTCCAACACATTTTAGGATCCATTTTATCCTGTTGCCCATGTAAAAATGAAAAAATTGAGGCTAAAATAAATTTTTGGTGAAAAAAAAGTACTTTTTCATTTTTACGGATTAATTTGTGAAACACCTGGGGGTTCAAAGTGCTCACTATGCACAGGGCTGCCACCAGGAATTTCAGGGCCCCATACTGGCAAAATTTTGGGGCCCCCTTGAAATTCCGCACAGGCTCCGCCCCAGCTCTGCCTCCACCTATCGAACCTTCCACAATCCAGCTGCCTACTCTTGGAAAAACTCCACTTCTGCATCCCGTCCTCACGAATCACACATTATCAGTTCCCATCGAATACCATATCACATTCATAGCCAACAGCTTTTGTTTTGGCCAAAAGATTTTTTTCATCCGCCACCACAAGGCAGACTCTTTTGGGATGGTAATACTCTACTCTAACCTCTTAAAAATTTTATTTAAATATCCAATACTCTTTTAGGTCCATTTTTTATTTTTCTTCAAGGGAATGAGTCACATACATTTTTTTAAATGACCAATAACACCATATGCAAGGGACAAATACCGTCACACCATGACAAGTCCACATATTACCATCACATAGTGACCGAATAATACCACATCAAGGGACAAATACCATCACACCAACATCATGATCAGACAGAATATTACCACCATATAGTGAAGATAATAATGACGAACTGAAAGGATCTGCCATATAGTGTATGTCCGAATGTTCCACTGTTGAAGGGAAAAAATTGGAACCCAACGGTGGCTTCCAGAAAAGGAACGGTGACACCGCATGTGCCAGTCTCCATTCATTTCTGTAGGAACTCCGAAAATTTCTGAATGATCCTGGTGGGACCTTTATGAACGTAACATAGAGGATATATCCCATCAATATACCATAAATATCCCTGATGGGAAAGGGAACTTTCTAATTACATGGTCAAGATATACAGACATACACCTGCACTTTAGTCAGAGATAAGTATACACTAATATAGCCAATTCTACCCCCATAAAGTGGCCATATTGTGCTAAGATAACAGGTCTGTGCAGTCAGCAGAGGATTATTACACTCTGACTTTATAAGTCTACAGCACTGATCAGACAGTTCTTGGGAGATGTAACAAGTAGTGATGAGCGAGTATACTCAGTTGCTTGGGTTTTCCTGAGCACGCTCTGGTGATCTCCGAGTATTTGTGACTGCTCGGAGATTTAGTTTTTGTTGCCGCAGCTGCATGATTTGCGGCAACTAGGCAGCTTGATTACATGTGGGAATGCCCTAGCAACCGGGCAACCCCCACATGTACTCAGGCTGGCTAGCAGCTGTAAATTATGCAGCTGCGGCAACAAAAACTAAATCTCCAAGCAGTCACAAATTCTCGGAGATCACCAGAGCGTGCTCTGGAAAACCCGAGCAACTGAGTATACTCACTCATCACTAGTAACAAGGACCTTTCTGCCGTCTTCACTTGTCTTTTTTAGTGGATACTTGGAAACCATTATGGAGTTTTTTTTGCATTGTGTTGTTCCTCTGTTATTTCTCCTGAAAATCTATGAATAAACTGACAAATGGCTGATACCAATCATCTGTGTCCCTACCAGCCTAAGGCTACGTTCAGATTAGCGTTTCCCGACGCTGCGTCGGGCGACGCAGCGGCGACGCACGCGTCATGCGCCCCTATGTTTAACATGGGGGACGCATGCGTTTTTCTTGTTGCGTTTTCCGACACGTGCGTCGTTTTTGACGCTAGCGTCGGACGCAAGAAAATGCAACAAGTTGCATTTTTCTTGCGTCCGATTTTCGTCAAAAAACGACGCACGCGTCGCAAAACGCAGCGTTTTTGCGTGCGTTTGCACGCGTTTTTTCGTGCGTCGTGCGTTGCGTCGCTGACGCAGCGGCGCGCAACGCTAATCTGAACGTAGCCTAATCTTGGCTGATCGCTGCTGACAGTATCAGACTGTATGGAGGCATCTTATTTAGGAGGGGAATGGTGACCCCTAGTTGTCAGTTAGGCCTGGGGTACAGATTTTGCTATGTGACTGATTGATTTAACCCATCAAGTGAAAGATGCAGTTCTAAGAATTGCACGGCATGCAGTAAATTGCTTTGTACAGCAGCTGTTGCCCTATAGGTAACATCAGGTGTGTCTGCTTAGGCCAGGCGCTCTACGCACATTTCCAGGACTAACAACAGAGGAACTGCACAACAAAGGGTCCACAGGCATTATATATTAAAGGGATTGTCCACTACCAGGAAAACCCCTTCTTGATGTAAATGTTCAGTCCCGATAAAATAATAAAGTTTATACTCACCTCCCGTGCTGGCGCCGTTCCCGCGGTGTCGGCAGTTGCTCTCCCCGGGGATCTCATGCAGTGTTGTCACACATGTAATAGTTTGTGAAAATATAAAAAGAGACTTCAGCAACCATATAAAACCGACATGATAATCAGCACGGACACTGACCGCACTCATCTCTAAACCTACATATAGTGAAATAACCGCGGTTTTACTGCGTGGACTATTGCGTCCATTATATAACGACCATAATGATAAATATGAGAATGCAGAAACACTGGATCCCACCAGTCCCCTGAAGATGTTCACACACTGCTTTTCTGGAAGCCAGTTTTCTGCTAAGAATAAAAAAAGGTGTGAGCAGGAAAAATGCTGCGCACATTATGTGTATTTTTGTTGCATTCATTTAAAAAGGTAAAAGAAATGCAGCAAAAACCCTGGAAGAATTGACACGCTGCATTTTTTTTTTTTAACCCCTTTACCCCCAAGGGTGGTTTGCACGTGAATGACCAGGCCAATTTTTACAATTCTGACCACTGTCCCTTTATGAGGTTATAACTCCGAAACGCTTCAACGGATCCTGGTGATTCTGACATTGTTTTCTCGTGACATATTGTACTTCATGATAGTGGTAAAATTTCTTTGATAGTACCTGCGTTTATTTGTGAAAAAAACGGAAATTTGGCGAAAATTTTGAAAATTTCGCAATTTTCAAACTTTGAATTTTTATGCAATTAAATCACAGAGATATGTCACACAAAATACTTAATAAGTAACATTTCCCACATGTCTCCTTTACATCAGCATAATTTTGGAACCAATTTTTTTGTTACGGAGTTATAAGGGTTAAAAGTTGACCAGCAATTTCTCATTTTTACAACACCATTTTTTTTTAGGGACCACGTCTCATTTGAAGTCATTTTGAGGGGTCTATATGATAGAAAATGCCCAAGTGTGACACCATTCTAAAAACTGCACCCCTCAAGGTGCTCAAAACCACATTCAAGAAGTTTATTAACCCTTCAGGTGTTTAATAGGAATTTTTGGAATGTTTAAATAAAAATGAACATTTAACTTTTTTACACGAAAAATTTACTTCAGCTCCAATTTGTTTTATTTTACCAAGGGTAACAGGAGAAAATGGACCCCAAAAGTTGTTGTCCAATTTGTCCTGAGTACGCTGATACCCCATATGTGGCAGGAAACCACTGTTTGGGCGCATGGGAGAGCTCGGAAGGGAAGGAGCGCCGTTTGACTTTTCAATGCAAAATTGACAGGAATTGAGATGGGACGCCATGTTGCGTTTGGAGAGCCACTGATGTGCCTAAACAAAAGAAAACCCCCACAAGTGACACCATTTTGGAAAGTAGACCCCCTAAGGAACTTATCTGGATGTGTGGTGAGCACTTTGACCCACCAAGTGCTTCACAGAAGTTTATAATGCAGAACCATAAAAATAAAAAATCATATTTTTTCACAAAAATTATATTTTTGCCCCCAATTTTTTATTTTTCCAAGGGTAAGAGAAGAAATTGGACCTCAAAAGTTGTTGTCCAATTTGTCCTGAGTACGCTGATACCCCATATGTGGCAGTAAACCACTGTTTGGGCGCATGGGAGAGCTCGGAAGGGAAGGAGCGCCGTTTGACTTTTCAATGCAAAATTGACAGGAATTGAGATGGGACGCCATGTTGCGTTTGGAGAGCCACTCATGTGCCTAAACATTGAAACCCCCCACAAGTGACACCATTTTGGAAAGTAGACCCCCTAAGGAACTTATCTGGATGTGTGGTGAGCACTTTGACCCACCAAGGGCTTCACAGAAGTTTATAATGCAGAGCCATAAAAATAAAACAAAATTTTTTTCCCACAAAAATTATTTTTTAGCCCCCAGTTTTGTATTTTTCCTAGGGTAACAGGAGAAATTGGACCCCAAAAGTTGTTGTCCAATTTGTCCTGAGTACGCTGATACCCCATACGTGGGGGGGAACCACCGTTTGGGCGCATGGGAGGGCTCGGAAGGGAAGGAGCGCCATTTGGAATGCAGACTTAGATGGAATGGTCTGCAGGCGTCACATTGCGTTTGCAGAGCCCCTAATGTACCTAAACAGTAGAAACCCCCCACAAGTGACACCATTTTGGAAAGTAGACCCCCTAAGGAACTCATCTTGATGTGTTGTGAGAGCTTTGAACCCCCAAGTATTTCACTACAGTTTATAACGCAGAGCCGTGCAAATAAAAAATATTTTTTTTTCCACAAAAATTATATTTTAGCCCCCAGTTTTGTATTTTTCCAAGGTTAGCAGGAGAAATTGGACCCTAAATGTTGTTGTCCAATTTGTCCTGAGTACGCTGATACCCGATATGTGGGGGGGAACCACCGTTTGGGCGCATGGGAGGGCTCGGAAGGGAAGGAGCATCATTTGGAATGCAGACTTAGATGGATTGGTCTGCAGGCGTCACATTGCGTTTGCAGAGCCCCTAATGTACCTAAACAGTAGAAACCCCCCACAAGTGACCCCATATTGGAAACTAGACCCCTCAATGAACTTATCTAGATGTGTTGTGAGAACTTTGAACCCCCAAGTGTTTCACTACAGTTTATAACGCAGAGCTGTGAAAATAAAAAATCTTTTTGTTTTCCCACAAAAATTATTTTTTAGCCCCCAGTTTTGTATTTTCCCAAGGGTAACAGGAGAAATTGGTCCACAAAAGTTGTTGTCCAATTTGTCCTGAGTACGCTGATACCCCATATGTGAGGGTAAACCCCTGTTTGGGCACACAGGAGAGCTCAGAAGGGAAGGAGCACTGTTTTACTTTTTCAACGCAGAATTGGCTGGAATTGAGATCGGACGCCATGTCGTGTTTGGAGAGCCCCTGATGTGCCGAAACAGTGGAAACCCCCCAATTATAACTGAAACCCTAATCTAAACACACCCCTAACCCTAATTCCAACGGTAACCCTAACCACACCTCTAACCCTGACACACCCCTAACCCTAATCCCAACTGTAAATGTAATCTAAACCCTAACCCTAACTTTAGCCCCAACCCTAACTGTAGCCCCAACCCTAACCCTAACCCTAGCCCTAACCCTAGCCCTAACCCTAACCCTAGCCCTAACCCTAACCCTAGCCCTAGCCCTAACCCTAGCCCTAGCCCTAACCCTAGCCCTGACCCTAGCCCTAACCCTAGCCCGAACCCTAGCCCTAACCCTAGCCCTAGCCCTAACCCTAACCCTAGCCCTAACCCTAGCCCTAACCCTAGCCCTAATGGGAAAATGGAAATAAATACATTTTTTTTTATTTTTCCCTAACTAAGGGGGTGATGAAGGGGGGTTTGATTTACTTTTATAGCGAGTTTTTTAGCGGATTTTTATGATTGGCAGCCGTCACACACTGAAAGACCCTTTTCATTGCAAAAAATATTTTTTGCAATACCACATTTTGAGAGCTATAATTTTTCCATATTTTGGTCCACAGAGTCATGTGAGGTCTTGTTTTTTGCGGGACGAGTTGACGTTTTTATTGAAAACATTTTCGGGCACGTGACATTTTTTGATCGCTTTTTATTCCGATTTTTGTGAGGAAGAATGACCAAAAACCAGCTATTCATGAATTTCTATTGGGGGAGGCGTTTATACCGTTCCGCGTTTGGTAAAATTGATAAAGCAGTTTTATTCTTCGGTTCAGTACGATTACAGCGACACCTCATTTATATCATTTTTTTATGGTTTGGCGCTTTTATACGATAAAAACTATTTTACAGAAAAAATAATTATTTTTGCATCGCTTTATTCTCAGGACTATAACTTTTTTATTTTTTTGCTGATGATGCTGTATGGCAGCTCGTTTTTTGCGGGACAAGATGACGCTTTCAGCGGTACCATGGTTATTTATATCTGTCCTTTTGATCGCGTGTTATTCCACTTTTTGTTCGGCGGTATGATAATAAAGCGTTGTTTTTTGCCTCGTTTTTTTTTTTTTTTTTTCTTACGGTGTTTACTGAAGGGGTTAACTAGTGGGACAGTTTTATAGGTCGGGTCGTTACGGACGCGGCGATACTAAATATGTGTACTTTTATTGGGTTTTTTTTTATTTAGATGAAGAAATGTATTTATGGGAATAATATATATATTTTTTTTTCATTATTTTGGAATATTTTTTTTTATTTTTTTTACACATTTGGAAAATTTTTTTTTTACTTTTTTACTTTGTCCCAGGGGGGGACATCACAGATCAGTGATCTGACAGTTTGCACAGCACTCTGTCAGATCACTGATCTGACATGCAGCGCTGCAGCCTTCACACTGCCTGCTCTGAGCAGGCTCTGTGAAGCCACCTCCCTCCCTGCAGGACCCGGATCCGCGGCCATCTTGGATCCGGGGCTGGAGGGAGCAGGGAGGGAGGTGAGACCCCCGGAGCAACGCGATCACATCGCTTTGCTCCGGGGGTCTTAGGGAAGCCCGCAGGGAGCCCCCTCCCTGCGCGGTGCTTCCCTGCACCGCCGGCACATCGCGATCATCTTTGATCGCGGTGTGCCAGGGGTTAATGTGCCGGGGGCGGTCCGTGACCGCTCCTGGCACATAGTGCCGGATGTCAGCTGCGATAAGCAGCTGACACCCAGCCGCGATCGGCCGCGCTCCCCCTGTGAGCGCGGCTGATCGGCTATGACGTACTATCCCGTCCAGGGTCAGATAAGCCCAGGGCACCTCGACGGGATAGTACGTCTAAGGTCACAGAGGGGTTAAAGAATGCACAACACCAGAAAAAAATATTTTGCGGCTACTGTAAAATGCTCACATATATACATACAGTATACTGGTATATGACGTCTTCTCACGCATTATAGATGAGGTGTGTTATTAAAGATAAGACTCTTTGAGGGTGATAATTCATAAAAATACACACATGCATTGTGTGCTGGCATTAGGGTACAGAGCACAGCACTCCTCTGCAGACATGGCATCGCTACACTGATAGAACTATCTATAATATAACGCTGGGAGCGTCACTCTGTCCGAAGCCTCTATAGACTGCGCAAGCACAAGCGCCGGCGCAGTCTGGGCCTCACAGAGCGACGCTCCCGGGAGATCGCGGTATGCGTAAGCACTGAACGCATACCGCGATCTCCACCGGAGAGTCAGGGACCGCCAGGAGGGAGGGTAAGTATACTCACCTTTCCCAGTTCCAGCGCTGCTTGCGGCTCCGTCTCCCGGCTCCTCTGCTCCCGGCTCCGGAGGGCGCGGACTGCGTAGGCGCCGATTCCTGCTGCCGGAATCGGCGCCTGCGCAGTCCGCGCTTTCCGGCGCCATTTTCTTGAAGACACACTCCGGCTCCACTGCAGGTGTGTCTTCAAGAAAATGGCGCCGGAAAGCGCGGACTGCGCAGGCGCCGATTCCTGCTGCCGGAATCGGCGCCTGCGCAGTCCCCGCTTTCCGGCGCCATTTTCTTGAAGACATACCTGCAGTGGAGCCGGACGATAGGTGAGTATGGTATTTTTTTTTTTTTATATGGCAGCAGCATTCGGGGGCATACACACTGGAGCGGGGGGCATATAATACAATGGTGGCGCAGGATGGGAGCAGCACATGACAGTTCGGGCGCAGGATGGCAGCAGCACATGACAGAACGGGCGCAGGATGGCCGCAGCACATGACAGAACGGGCGCAGGATGGCCGCAGCACATGACAGAACGGGCGCAGGATGGCCGCAGCACATGACAGAACGGGCGCAGGATGGCCGCAGCACATGACAGAACGGGCGCAGGATGGCAGCAGCACATGACAGAACGGGCGCAGGATGGCAGCAGCACATGACAGAACGGGCGCAGGATGGCAGCAGCACATGACAGAACGGGCGCAGGATGGCAGCAGCACATGACAGAACGGGCGCAGGATGGCAGCAGCACATGACAGAATGGGCGCAGGATGGCAGCAGCACATGACAGAACGGGCGCAGGATGGCAGCAGCACATGACAGAACGGGCGCAGGATGGCAGCAGCACATGACAGAACGGGCGCAGGATGGCAGCAGCACATGTCAGAACGGGCGCAGGATGGCCGCAGCACATGACAGAACGGGCGCAGGATGGCCGCAGCACATGACAGAACGGGCGCAGGATGGCCGCAACACATGACAGAACGGGCGCAGGATGGCAGCAGCACATGACAGAACGGGCACAGGATGGCCGCAGCACATGACAGAACGGGCGAAGGATGGCCGCAGCACATGACAGAACGGGCGAAGGATGGCAGCAGCACATGACAGAACGGGCGCAGGATGGCAGCAGCACATGACAGAACGGGCGCAGGATGGCAGCAGCACATGACAGAACGGGCGCAGGATGGGAGCAGCACATGACAGAACGGGCGCAGGATGGCAGCAGCACATGACAGAACGGGCGCAGGATGGCAGCAGCACATGACAGAACGGGCGCAGGATGGCAGCAGCACATGACAGAACGGGCGCAGGATGGCAGCAGCACATGACAGAACGGGCACAGGATGGCAGCAGCACATGACAGAACGGGCGCAGGATGGCAGCAGCACATGACAGAACGGGCGCAGGATGGCAGCAGCACATGACAGAACGGGCGCAGGATGGCCGCAGCACATGACAGAACGGGCGCAGGATGGCCGCAACACATGACAGAACGGGCGCAGGATGGCAGCAGCACATGACAGAACGGGCACAGGATGGCCGCAGCACATGACAGAACGGGCGAAGGATGGCCGCAGCACATGACAGAACGGGCGAAGGATGGCAGCAGCACATGACAGAACGGGCGCAGGATGGCAGCAGCACATGACAGAACGGGCGCAGGATGGCAGCAGCACATGACAGAACGGGCGCAGGATGGGAGCAGCACATGACAGAACGGGCGCAGGATGGCAGCAGCACATGACAGAACGGGCGCAGGATGGCAGCAGCACATGACAGAACGGGCGCAGGATGGCAGCAGCACATGACAGAACGGGCGCAGGATGGCAGCAGCACATGACAGAACGGGCACAGGATGGCAGCAGCACATGACAGAACGGGCGCAGGATGGCAGCAGCACATGACAGAACGGGCGCAGGATGGCAGCAGCACATGACAGAACGGGCGCAGGATGGCAGCAGCAAATGACAGAACGGGGACGCAGGATGGGAGCAGCAAATGACAGAACGGGCGCAGGATGGGAGCAGCAAATGACAGGATGGGAGCAGCAAATGACAGAATGGAGGCGCAGGATGGGAGCAGCACATGACAGAACGGGGGCGCAGGATGGGAGCAGCACATGACAGGATGGAGACCATATACCAATATAAATGCTCGCCACCCGGGCGTAGAACGGGTTCAATAGCTAGTAATATATATACATACATATACATACACATATACATACACACACACATATACATACACACACTGTACACTATACATTACGTACAATATATACTACAGATACAAGGATCATATATATACTGTATGCTATACATTACCTACACTATATACTGCAGATACACTATTACATATACAAGGATCATCTCCAGTATATCCATACACACTTATTTACAAACAAGAAAATACATATACTGCACACTATATATTACATACACTATATACACATACTAGCATACACACACTTTTATATATATACTTACCTATCCTGCAGGGCCTTCACCACCTGCACCATCATCCCAGGACAGCAGACAGCTAGGGCAGAAGTCAATAGGACGAGCCCCCAGCACAGCAGGAGACCATAGGCTATGTGCACACGATGCGGATTTGCTGCCTATCCACCGCGGATTTTTCCGTGCAAAAACGCTGCAGATCCGCACTGTGGTTTACAGTACCATGTAAATCAATGTGAAAAAAACAAAAACGTTGTGCCAGAAAAATCAGTGCGGAATTGCTGCGGATTTCAAAGAAGTGCATGTCACTTCTTTTGTGTGGATCTGCAGCGTTTCTGCACCCCTCCATGATAGAAATCCGCAGTGGTAAAAACTGCATAAAATCTGCATCAATTCCGCAGCAAGTCTGCACAAAATATGCATAAAAACCGCGGCGATTCTGCCAGGAGATGCGGATTTTGTGCAGAAAATTCTGTACCACATTTCCTACGTGTGCACATAGCCTAAGAGCGGCTGCTTCTTCTTCCAGGGCAGACTCTTGGTCACCCCCTCCCCCGGTCCCGACTGCAAGTGATGTGAGTACAGGGAGACTTCCTACACACCAGTTTCCTAACCAGTACTAGTGTTATGGAAGGACAGTGTAGTGTAGTGTAGTGCAGTGCTGGCAGCTTGTTCCCACAGGAATAGTGGGGCCCCGGGGTCCCTCCTGCAGCCCAGTGAGAAGCCCTAGTTCTGGAGCCACTAGGAGGCAGCATCACAGAATTGCTGACCTTTTGTGGCTACAATCTCTTCCTGCAGACCTGCACTGCCTGCAGAGCTCCGGTCACTGCTGCTGTTATGTTCAGGAGTAGGTAGAGGGTGTGATATGATGGAGCTCTGCACAGAGCAAATTGCAAAAGCCCAGGTCCTTGTGCAGTGTCTGCTGCAGTGAGTGCGGCCACATCAGACAGGAGCGATGCACTCACCTCATAATGCCTCCAGACCAGCAGGAAAAGAGGTGGAGCCCAAAGTGTATGAGACATGCTGACTGCGTGTCTCAGTCAGTCCAGGCCCTCCCTCCTTGCCTTTCCTCACCGGGCCCCTTACACGTGTAAGGGTAGTAATGCCCTGATGGCGGCCCTGACTATGCATCTAGATAAGCTCCTTGGGGGGTCTAGTTTCCAAAATGGGGTCACTTGTGAGGAAGCTCCAATGTTTAGGCACACAGGGGCTCTCCAAACGCGACATGGTGTCCACTAAAGATTGGAGCCAATTTTTCATTGAAAAAATCAAATGGCGCTCCTTCCCTTCCGAGCCCTGCCGTGTGCACAAACAGTGGTTCCCCCCCACATATGAGGTATCTGCGTACTCAGGACAAATTGTACTATAACTTTTGGGGTCCAGTTTCTCCTTTTACCCTTGGGAAAATAAAAAAAATTGTTGCTAAAACATCATTTTTGTGACTAAAAAGTTAAATGTTCATTTTTTCCTTCCATGTTGCTTCTGCTGCTGTGAAGTACCTGAAGGGTTAATAAACTTCTTGAATGTGGTTTTGTGCACCTTGAGGGGTGCAGTTTTTAGAATGGTGTCACTTTTGGGTATTTTCAGCCATACAGACCCCTCAAACTGACTTCAAATGTGAGGTGGTCCCTAAAAAAAAATGGTTTTGTAAATTTCATTGTAAAAATGAGAAATCGCTGGTCAAATTTTAACCCTTATAACTTCCTAGCAAAAAAAAATTTTGTTTCCAAAATTGTGCTGATGTAAAGTAGACATGTGGGAAATGTTATTTATTAACTATTTTGTGTCACATATCTCTCTGGTTTAACAGAATATAAATTCAAAATTTGAAAATTGCGAAATTTTCAAAATTTTAGCCAAATTTCCATTTTTTTCACAAATTAACGCAAAAATTATTGACTAAATTTACCACTAACATGGAGCCCAATATGTCACGAAAAAACAATCTCAGATCCATTAGGATCCGTTGAAGCGTTCCCGAGTTATTACCTCATAAAGGGACACTGGTCAGAATTGCAAAAAACGGCCAGGTCATTAAGGTCAAAATAGGCTGGGTCATGAAGGGGTTAAAATATGCTTATTTAGCACATTTATTTAATCAGGACTATTCACCAGGTGCTTACTCTTAAAGAAAAATGTCATGATATTCTCATGAAAAATATAGTGGTTTATTGAATTGTCCACAGAAAAACCACTTTGCAGCAAAACATAAAAATAGATGAAATAGTTACGAACAGATTGTCCATGTGTAAATATCAGTGCTTGCCTTGTTACTCATCTTTCCCAAGGTCCTGAATGGTAAAACCGTCTGCCTGTGTGAAGTCTGAAATCATCATGGCTAATGTCTATTCCTTCCTTGTGTCTTGTCTGATGTCCATGGAGAATGATGGTGAAGGCAGGAGGTGACAGCTCCCACATGACAAAAGCCCACACACCCTCCTAAGAGACGTTATTTATATGTCCCACAGATCACGTGTTCTCTGTATATGGTGTTAAATTATACTCTGAGCTACATACACAGAAATAGCTGTTTGTAATGTCAGCAGGAAGCAATGTGCTCAGTACAGAATTGAGAATAATTCAATTAATAATTAATATTTAACAATTCCCCCTTTTGAAGGTGACAGACATTGATTGGAACCCTCAAATTAATCTTCTTTCCTCTTTTCTGGCAAAATAATTTAATGTTCATAATAATAATATTGTTATATGTTCTCAATAATATAATGATATGTAAATTCATGTTATGGTAAGCCGTGACTAATATTCATATAAAATATATATAATTATACTTCCCTATATCTACTTGAAGCATCTCAGGTCTGATGTCATCTGATCTTCATCTTGATGTCTTCTTCTTGGTTCTTTTAAAACCATCTTTATTATAATTCTTTTGAAATAGCTGATAGCATGTAGATTTTGTAGAGACTGTGTGTCATGTGTCAATCAAAGTCTATAAATTCAAATGTTGATAAGAAAACAAAGTCCATAGATGAAACGTAGCTTTAATATCTGTGCAGTGTCACCTTTAGAGACCTAGACTTACATTGGCTCGCCTTGGAAATCATCTGGAATCCTTCCATATCGTCGGCATTGGTCTTGGAACAGGTATGACGTCTTTGGTCAGCACAGCAAGGGTTACATTGACTCTTCCTTGCTAAACATAGCACCATAACCAGTCCTTAGTGCACAGGACACATGTCAGGGTTGTAGCGTCCTGACAATTACCTGATTGTTCACCAGCTTTCATGGAAGTCTTATAGGTGATAGGAAACCACTGGAACGTGATAAAAACGTAATAACACAGTTCATCTTAGCATATGGATGCTGTAGTTGTGAGTGGTGACATGAATTGTATTTGACACAGTCTATTATTATTCAGAAATCATAACATTGTTACCTTGTGGAACTTCTGGATAGCGGCTTTTCTTCTTGCAACTTTTAAGAATGAATTGAATTTAGAAATATGAAAAGACTTTATTAACGTAACTTCAGTATCTTGATTGAAGTCTTCATTCCCTATTCTATACCAAATCTGGTAATTTCCCTCACTTATAATATCACAGCGTACCATAGCAATCAATACTATCCATATAATTATTTTATCAAAATATTAATATGGCTTCTTGTTTGAAAAAATAAAATAATAATAATATGATAATACATTATTAACCATATTCTTCATGTGATTGGACATTTTTTATGTCATAGGTGTAATTTCTTTTTGAACCCATAGATGTCAGTGTGTCTTTTACTGAAGCATTATTAATAATTTATATTTATTGGACCAATAATATGTAAGAATGTGTAGCCATGAACCAAAAAATTTTTTAAAAATTAAATATATATATATATATATATATATATATATATATATATGTGTGTGTGAAAGAATTGTTTTATTTAACTTAGAATTGAAACATTTCTTATTTAATGAAACCATATGATCATTATATTCAATAAAGCAATATTCTTGTAGACATTACTTTATTAAATATTGATTTTTTTCTTGAGATAAAAATGAAAATTAATAATAAAAATTGAAGAAAAAGTGAAAAATGAAAAATAAAAATTAGAATAAAAATAAGGCCTTTATATGTTGATGACAAATGCTGAGGCTATGTCTCAGTAACACATTTCCTTAATATTTTCATCATCTAAATGTTGTCATAACCTTGGATTACCAAAATATTGAAATTATGTAACTTTGCATATAATACCCTACATTAGAGAAAAAAAAATACTTTTATAATACTTAATGTTATTAGACCCAATAATACCTTATTTATATTTCTTTCTTTATTGAAATGTGTGAAGAAGAGGTATTGATGAAATGTGATTATGTAATCAAGATCAAAAACACATTTCCCCCTTAATACCAAAAAATATTATTTTATGAAAAAAATTAATTTGTAAAAAACCAAAATTAAAAATAATTATTTTTTTATAACTGTCATATCAGCTGTTAGGGGTCGAGTTCCCGCTTCTGCACAGCGCCCGACTTAGCCTACAGCACTAAACACACATCTCAGCGTCCTGTAGCTGTGCCTGCCAGTACGGCGCCGTGCGCCTGCCTTGCGCTTTCCATACCCGAGTCTGGGTGGTTAGTGGCGTCCGTTAGTGCGGCATCGCTCGCACTCTTGTGCACTTATATTTCTTAAGGTTCTCTACACACCCAGTTGCGGTGTTACGCCAGCAAGGGTCTAATCGGGCTCCAATCCCTTCTGGGGTTAAGTCCGCTGACCACTTGCTCGCGCACTAGTGCGGTACTGCGGTCCTGTGAATTAACAGGATCGCTTTCTTCACGCTGGGTGAGGTTTAACCCACGCGTGTATCCTTTAGTGTACCGCCATATTGTCCGTCTTGCTAGCTGCAGGGTCTTTTACCTGCACGGTGGACCTCGGACTGCGAACGCACCTAGTTTCTTACCATCTATACTTGGTGCGTTCCGCCAGTCCTTAACATAATACTAGCGCCAAGGTCTGGCTAGTATGGCGGACATTCAGCAATCTTTGCGGTATATCCAGCAGTTGGAGGGTAGGTTGAAGGTTCTCGAGAACTCAACCTCAGCTGTGGATGTTACCGCAGTTGCTGTAAAGGCTGCTGGCGTGGCGGCAGCAACCTTGTCCACTGCCACCCCTGTTCCGACATTATCCCGCCTCCCGTTGCCAGAAAAATTTTCTGGAGATTGCAAAACTTGTAGGGGATTCGTGAGTCAGTGCTCTATCCACCTCGAGCTCCTGGCTGCACGTTTTCCTACAGAGCGGGCTAAGGTGGGATTTATTGTCTCGCTGTTGTCGGACAGGGCGTTGGAGTGGGCTACGCCGCTGTGGGAGCGTGATGATCATGTGGTGCAGAGTGCTCCGTTGTTTCTGGGCACGCTGAAAAAGGTCTTTCTAGGACCTCAACTCACCCATGATACAGCGCTCCAACTACTGGCATTAACTCAGGGTGAGTCCTTGGTCAGCCATTTTTCCGTCCGATTCCGTACTTTAGCTTCCGAGCTGGAGTGGTCGGATAAAGCCCTTATCCCCATATTCTGGAGGGGCCTGGCTGACCATGTTAAGGACGCTCTGGCCACTAGGGAGATTCCTGCCACACTGGAGGAGTTAATATCTATTTCTACTCGTATAGACCTCCGTTTTAACGAGTGGAGGTTGGAACGAGCCCAGTGTAGGCAGAGGTTTCGGCTGGCTCCTACCTTCGCCAAACCTTTGGAATCCCCAGTCCAGGCATCTGAGTCACATGAGACCTTGGAGGTGACACGAGCGGGATCTAAGTCTCAGTCCGCTCGTGCACATAAGGTCCGTCATGTTTGCCAGCAGTCAGGACGTCTTGCCTCCAAGAGTCCTCAGCGGTCGGGGAAACGTCAGCGTCTAGTGGCAGTTGGAGGAGGTACACTAGACACGGCGACGTTTGCCTCAAAGTTGTCCTTCAAGGGGACAATTACCATAGGCCCATCCACTCTTACGGTCGAGCTATGCTTGGATTCTGGGGCAGAGGGTAACTTTATGTCCTCCGCCTTTGCCCAGCGTCACGCAATACCCTTGGTGATGCTCGCCCAGCCAGTGACCGTTCGAGTGGTAAATGGGTCAACACTACCTTCACAGATTACCCACCAAACCATTCCTTTCACGCTATCTGTGTCTCCATCACATCAGGAGATAATCTCCCTATTAGTCATTCCTGAGGGAATTGATGAGGTCCTGTTGGGGATGCCATGGCTTCGCTACCATTCTCCTCATATTGAGTGGTCCTCTGGGAGAATTTTGGGATGGAGTAAATCCTGTGAGGGTAGATGTCAGAGGGAGTGCGTTCAGGTTGCTACTACACAGGTACCCGCAGATCTTTCCTCTCTCCCCAAGCACTATTGGTCCCATGCAGATGTGTTCTCCAAAAGAGCTGCGGAGACTCTTCCGCCTCACCGCCCCTATGACTGTCCTATTGACCTCTTGCCTGGTGCTGAGCCTCCCCGGGGTCGAGTCTACCCGTTATCTCTCCCGGAGACGGAGGCAATGTCCCAGTATATTCAGGAGAATCTGGCAAGAGGATTCATTAGGAAGTCAGTGTCACCGGCAGGGGCTGGGTTCTTCTTCGTACAGAAGAAGACTGGAGACTTACGTCCATGCATAGACTACAGGGGTCTTAACGCCATTACCGTTAAGAACAAGTACCCATTACCCCTGATATCTGAGCTCTTTGATAGGCTACGGGGAGCAAAGGTATTTACAAAGTTAGATCTGCGGGGTGCTTACAACCTGATTCGCATCCGTGAGGGGGATGAATGGAAGACGGCTTTTAACACCAGGGATGGGCACTATGAATATCTAGTGATGCCCTTTGGGCTCTGTAATGCCCCAGCCGTTTTCCAAGACTTTGTGAACGACATCTTTCGGGATATGCTCACCACCTCGGTCGTAGTCTATCTGGATGACATTCTCATCTACTCTCCAGATATAGACTCCCATCGGAGAGATGTTCGCAAAGTCTTCGACCTCTTACGGGCAAACTCCCTCTACGCTAAGTTGGAGAAGTGTGTGTTTGAGCAGGAGTCCTTGCCTTTCCTTGGTTATATCATTTCTGCCCAGGGTTTGGCTATGGATCCTGCCAAGCTACAGGCTGTAATGGACTGGCAGGAACCCCATTCTCTTAAAGCGGTGCAGCGCTTTATGGGGTTCATTAATTACTATCGCCAGTTCATTCCACACTTCTCAACTTTGGTAGCTCCCTTGGTCGCCCTCACCAAGAAGGGAGCAAATCCCAAGTTGTGGTCAGAGGAGGTCTCCAAGGCCTTTCTCTCGATTAAGTCACACTTCGCTAGCGCTCCCATCCTACATCGCCCCGATGTAGATAAACCATTCATCTTGGAGGTGGATGCCTCATCCGTTGGTGCTGGAGCAGTCCTTTTCCAAAAGGATGCTCAAGGTCGGAAGCATCCTTGCTTCTTCTTCTCCAAAACTTTCACACCAGCGGAGAGGAATTATTCCATCGGGGACAGGGAGTTGCTAGCCATGAAGTTGGCTTTTTCAGAGTGGAGACACCTCTTGGAGGGAGCTCGCTTTCCCTTCCAAGTCTTCACTGACCACAAGAACTTGGTGTATATACAGACGGCCCAGCGGCTAAATTCTCGCCAGGCTAGATGGTCCCTGTTTTTCTCCCGGTTCCATTTTACCCTCCATTTTCTCTCCGGGGAGAAGAACGTTCGTGCCGACGCTCTCTCCCGCTCCGTAGTGTCATCTGAGGAGGAGGAGGAGGAGCCTCGGCTTATTGTCCCGCCTGAGAGCTTGAGAACTGTAGCTCCGGTTTCGCTGGAGTCTGTGCCCCCGGGCAAGACTTTCGTGCCAGCTAACTTGCGACCGGAGGTTCTCTCTTGGGCTCACTCCTCCAGAGTGGGTGGGCATTTTGGGACCAAGAGGACTTCTGAGCTTTTGGCGAGAACATATTGGTGGCCGCATATGGTCCGAGATGTCAAGGACTATATTCAGGCGTGCGTTTCTTGCGCCCAGAATCGGTCTCCTCGGCAACGGCCTGCTGGGTTGCTTTACCCTCTACCGGTGGCAGACAGGCCCTGGGAGATGGTCGGTATGGACTTTGTGGTGGGCTTACCCAAGTCGCGTGGCTGCTCCATTATTTGGGTTGTCACCGACCATTTCTCTAAGATGGTACATTTGGTACCGCTTCCTCGGTTACCCTCAGCACGGGCCTTGGCGGTGTTGTTCATGAAGCATGTTTTCCGATTGCATGGTATGCCTGATAAGATTGTCAGCGATCGGGGTCCCCAGTTCGCGTCTCGGTTTTGGAGAGAGCTCTGCCGTTTGCTCAGCATAGAGTTAAACCTCTCCTCTGCATATCATCCCGAGACGAATGGGTTGGTGGAGAGAACCAACCAGACTCTGGTGACATATTTGCGACATTTCGTCTCCGCTAGGCAGGATGACTGGGCATCTTTGCTACCTTGGGTGGAATTTGCCTTGAACAACGCCGTAGCCGATTCCACTGGCCAAACTCCTTTTCTCCTTAATTACGGCCAGCATCCGCGTGTTCCTGTGCCCATGCCCGTGTCATCCACCGATTCTAGGGTGGCAGACTGGGCGGTGGAGGGACGAGACATCTGGGACCGCACACAGGATGCCATTCGGGCCTCCAAGGAGAGAATGAGGGTTTCGGCTGATACACACCGGCGTCCCGCTCTGGCCTTTGCTCCCGGCGACTTAGTGTGGCTCTCCGCCCGTAACATCAGGCTGCGAGTTGAGTCCACTAAGTTTGCTCCTCGCTACATTGGCCCGTTTAAAGTTCTGGAACAGGTCAACCCTGTGGTTTACCGTTTGGCCATTCCTCCACGCCTTGGTATCACCGATACCTTTCACGTTTCCCTCTTAAAGCCCGTTCGTTTGTCTCGGTTTTCTGAGTTATCTGCTGGGACATCGGGTTCATCCACGGATGAGTTTGAGGTGAATGCTATTGTGGGAAGCAAGGTGGTACGTGGCAAAAAATTTTATTTGGTGGATTGGAAGGGTCATGGTCCAGAGGATAGAACCTGGGAGCCTGTGGAGCACATTCGGGCTCCGCAGCTCATTGCTGCCTTCGAACGTAGCGAGGCCCAAGGAGGGGGGGGCCCTAGGAGGGGGGGTAATGTTAGGGGTCGAGTTCCCGCTTCTGCACAGGGGGAATCTCGAGCCACTTCCGCTGCGGTCTCCCATTCTTGTCCAGCCGCAGTGGAGCCTGCTCAGCAAGGACGTCGGTCCCAGCGTCTTGCTCATTCTCACTCTGTTCTGAGAGTTAGTGCTGCTTCTCCAGTCTCTGCCATTAAAGTCAGTGCTGGTCAGCAGCGAGCGGACTTCTCTGGGACTAAGTCCTTGTCTGCATGTACTGAGCATGCCCAGCGTAAGGTCTCCCGTTGGAGATCGAGGGTCATGTGCTCAGGCTCTGCAGCACATTCCATTGGTCCTCTTGGCAGGTCCTAGAAGGGCAAAAGTGCTGTGGCCACTTCCTGTGCTGCTGCTATATAAACTGCGCATGACCGCACGGCCATGCGCTAGTATTGTCAAACCATTGCTAATGTGTGTATGTTGTGAGTGCAAGTCGTCCTTGGAAACCCCTACCCTATTGAATGTCTGTTCGCGGAAGGTGTATGGCTGCTACCTAGCGCCCGACTTAGCCTACAGCACTAAACACACATCTCAGCGTCCTGTAGCTGTGCCTGCCAGTACGGCGCCGTGCGCCTGCCTTGCGCTTTCCATACCCGAGTTTGGGTGGTTAGTGGCGTCCGTTAGTGCGGCATCGCTCGCACTCTTGTGCACTTATATTTCTTAAGGTTCTCTACACACCCAGTTGCGGTGTTACGCCAGCAAGGGTCTAATCGGGCTCCAATCCCTTCTGGGGTTAAGTCCGCTGAACACTTGCTCGCGCACTAGTGCGGTACTGCGGTCCTGTGAATTAACAGGATCGCTTTCTTCACGCTGGGTGAGATTTAACCCACGCGTGTATCCTTTAGTGTACCGCCATATTGTCCGTCTTGCTAGCTGCAGGGTCTTTTACCTGCACGGTGGACCTCGGACTGCGAACGCACCTAGTTTCTTACCATCTATACTTGGTGCGTTCCGCCAGTCCTTAACATCAGCTTTATGACTTATATTTGTTTGAAGATGTGTACCCATCTATGTAACCATTAAAAAAAAAAACACTGAATATCATAAAATGATCATTTGGAAAAATGTTGTTCTAAATGTAGATTTTCTTGATAAACCATATTGATGTGTGATTGCACTTATTCACTATCAACTAAATCAAGAAATAATAATTACTAAAGAAATATAGAAATATATGTTGAGTAAATAATATTTTAATATATCTTAATATTCTAATAATTTAACTGAATCTTCTTTTCTATAAACACAAGTTTTTTCTTTTTCCCAACATACCATAAATCATGAGGACTCTTTCATACTGTGCACACATTCCACATTCCACGCTATAGTCACTCTTACATTACACTTCACTCTTATCAGCTGCTCATACGCTCATTTGTCATCTGTCACTCAGACTGTGACTCACATAAGTTGAAACTACATATTTCACATACAAAGAATAAGAATACATGTATATTAACCCAAAATATTGTATCCTAATTATCAATGCGCATTGTAACTATTAAATTTAATATTCTAATATTCCTTTGAATATTCCCCAAATATTATCTAACTCTATCTACAGTAACGCTATGTTCTAACCTATAGATAGGACTCATCCATAAGAAACTTGAGAAATGTTCTAACCTATATCTGGTACAGGGCCTGCAACTAAATCCATTTGAATGTAAAGGCTGAGATTCCTAAATTCTTCTTAAACTAAAACAAGAGTATATGATATAGGCCTCTTTTAACTTACAGCCGTCACATGTCATGCACCATGCAGTGGAGGAAAAAAACAACAAGTTTTAGATAATGTTACAGAAAAAAATCTTACAGTACACAAATTTTAGATTGTTAGTTATATATTATTTATTTTAAGTGTTAAATATATAAAAATCGTGCAGTTAATATAACTTCCTGTAAATAAAGACATAAATTCACGTAAGAGGTTTTATTCAATTCCTGCTTTGAAATGAAAGCTCTAGGGAAAAATGAAAGATAAAGGTTAATTTCATATTTATTTAAATACAAAATAATTTAAATATCTTATACATGTGTATATATTTAATAAATGTATTTAATGTAATTCTAAGTATTATTACTGGAGTAAATTTTAATTATTTCACTATACATATAAAAAATACAGTTAATATAATCTCTACTTATACAAATACGCTACAATAATATGCTACAGTATTTACTGTATACTATATTAATATATGTAACTGCAGAATTATATTGTATAAAATAATTACATATTAATAGATAATACATTGCATAACTCATCATATAATATAATTACATTTTTAGCCAATCCCTAAACCAAATTTTACCTCTCTGTCGATAATTTGTTGAAAACCTAAAATTGCCATCTTTAGACTTATAAGCGGTGATACTGGAGTATTCAGCTCACTTCTTATGCTCAATTGTTTCTGTCTGTCAATTTCCGCCATCTTTACAGACAGATCTGGCCTGTCAGCTTTTAACCCTTTCAAAGCAACTTCTTTAATGGACTGAATCTTTTCATAGGGTTTATAACAAATATGTAATTTTCATCGTTCTTCATAGATGCGATTTTGGATCAATTTTGGAGATTTTGATTTCTCATAGGATATAATTCTGCCAGTTTTAAAAAACTTAGTATGATTTGTTTTCCTTTCAAGATTCTCACATTTTCTAGAAAAATCAAGGGATTGCGCACATTCAAATAAAGAATCTTTTTGTGACCCAATAACACGAGATGCAGGATTTAAGAATCTAAATTTGTTTACAAAACAATTTATCATTGATTGTTTATTCAAATTCGTACTGACCAATTTGTACACCCTTTCAAAAATGGACATGAATGTAAAAGTACATTCTTTCCGGCCAATCTTCAATTTTAGAAGAATATCAACATCTGGATAATTTTCTTTTAATCCACAGAATATCAAAATTTTTAATCTTTCTACATCAGTCATTTCTTCATGGATTTCATCATTCTGGATTTTTAATGAGAATCTTCTGGAAAAAGTTACTGGAAGCCACATTTTAAACAACTGATTTTTCTCCTGATTAGTCAAATCAAACTTATCAGCAAAACTCTCAAATATCTCTGAATTTCTGCACACATGGATTTTGTCATCATATGCAAGAATGATTTTGCATAATTTTGGCAAGATTTTTCTAGATTTAGTTTGGAGTTGGGCCTCTGAGTCGTCTCCTATTTTTAATGGCCCTGGTACATCATCTTTGTCAGATGTCATGTCTCCTACGTTTCCTCCATCTTGTTTTTCATCATGAGAAACAAGGTCACCTTGAGTTGTTATAACAGACACTTTTGTCACATCTTGTTGACTCTTTACATTACAGTCAATCTTGGGAACAACATTAATTTCCTTAGAAATTCTTTCTGCAGTCTTTTTTGGACTTCTCTGTAACGTACTTGTGAAATACATCAATCATATGTAAAATATTTTTCAGTTGTTCTTTTTCTTTTTTCCTAGATACTAGCTTAGAATCTAACTTTAGATTTGCTATCTTGCATTCTGCAAATAAGCTAAGCCAAAATATTTCTACGTTTTTAGATATTTCACCTAGACTTAAAAATTCAAGCGAACTTGACTTAGAATATGTATTAATTAAATCCATTTTTCTTACCTTGAAATGTCTCAGCTTGTAGTTCCTTTGCTGTACAATGCTGGGCTCTGGTCATCAGCACGTCTGTATTCAGCACTTCCGATGCTAGTGCTTGTCAAACCGTCTTGCACCTGTTAGTCTGTTTCATAGGTTCTTGGGAGATCTTTGTGACTTGAAGTTTTGAAGTGGAATTCCTGAAAACTTGCACAACATCTAGCGGAGCTCTTCTGTCTTCCCCCGTGTGCAAGGTGAAGGAAGTTCATGCAAAAATAGCACAAAAAATCAAAACTGGTTGGCTTGGCCAATGTTAAAATATGCTTATTTTGCAAATTTATTTCATCAGGGCCATTCACCAGGTGCTTACTCTTAAAGAAAAATGTCGTGATATTCTCATGAAAAATATAGTGGTTTATTGAATTGTCCACAGAAAAACCACTTTGCAGCAAAACATAAAAATAGATGAAATAGTTACGAACAGATTGTCCATGTGTAAATATCAGTGCTTGCCTTGTTACTCATCTTTCCCAAGGTCCTGAATGGTAAAACCGTCTTTCTGTGTGAAGTCTGAAATCATCATGGCTAATGTCTATTCCTTCTTTGTGTCTTGTCTGATGTCCATGGAGAATGATGGTGAAGGCAGGAGGTGACAGCTCCCACGTGATAAAAGCCCCCACACCCTCCTAAGAGACGTTATTTATATGTCCCACAGATCACGTGTTCTCTGTATATGGTGTTAACTTATACTCTGAGCTACATACACAGAAATAGCTGTTTGTAATGTCAGCAAGAAGCAATGTGCTCAGTACAGAATTGAGAATAATTCAATTAATAATTAATATTTAACACCGGAGCAATCTGTAACGAATGGAAACGGAGGCACAGATGTAGAAGTTCACATTCGTATTTATTAAGGTTAGATGTGGAACCACTAGGCCACAGTCTGGGGGGCTCCGATGGGGGTATTACTGCGTGAGCCCCAGACACCCGTAGTAAGTCCTCTCGAACAGGGACAAAATGGAATGCCTGGAGGACACGGGTGCTACCTTCAGTTAGTCCCCGTACTCGTGGCGGCTGTCCCAGCGGAACGGATGGACCGGCAAGGTTAGCGGGTATTGCAGAGTTGACTGGAGGATACCGGGTGTAGAAGCTGGTGCCGGTGGTACTGGCGTGGTCTGGAAGTGAGGCTGGCGGACTGGCAGGACTAGACGGGTCCAGAGTAGATACTGCGGATGCAGTCCAGATTAACCGGGTAACTGGTAGCAGAGGATCTGTGGAAACAGACAGAATAAGCGGAGTTCCTTGCAGATATTAAAGAAACAGAAGCGCAGAATAACAGGAACCGGAAATTAGCAACAGTAGACACTTGTTGCTCCGGCGCCCTCCCTATGGTGGAAGGGCTAGAAATAATAGACAAACACACGCCATTGGTTAGAGGCAACATTTGGAAAATGCACACTGTCTCCTTAAGAGACCGGGAGCGAGCGCGCGTGCGACCTAAGAACCCTGCCAGGGAACCTGCTAGCTGCACGCCAGGAAGCAGGAGAGGAAGGAGGGGTGGGGGCTGCGTCCAGACAGCATGAAACCGGCACAGAGCGAGAGTCCCGACAGAGACCCCCTGGAGGTACAGTAAACAGACCGGGTGTAACAACCTGTGTGTCATCTCCCCTGTATATAGTATGTACCTGTATGTCATCTCCCCTATATATAGTATATACCTGTGTGTCATCTCCTCCTGTATATAGTGTTCACCTGTATGTCATCTCCTCCTGTATATAGTATATACCTGTGTCATCTCCCCTGTATATAGTATATACCTGTGTCATCTCCCCTGTATATAGTATGTACCAGTGTGTCATCTCCTCCTGTATATAGTATGTACCAGTGTGTCATCTCCTCCTGTATATAGTATATACGTGTGTCATGTCCTCCTATAGTATATACCTGTATGTCATCTCCTCCTGCATATAGTATAAACCTGTGTCATCTCCTGTATATACCTGTGTCATCTCTCCTGTATATAGCATATTTCTGTGTCATCTCCTCGTGTATATAGTATATACCAGTGTGTCATCTCCTGTATATAGTATATACCTGTATGTCATCTCCTCCTGTATATAGTATTTACCTGTGTCATGTCCTCCTGTATATAGTATATATGTGTGTCATCTCCCCAGTATATAGTATATACAGTATGTGTGTGTCATCTTCTCCTGTATATAGTATATACCTGTGTGTCATCTCCTCCTGTATATAGTGTATACTTGTGTCATCTCTCCTGTATATATTATATTTGTGTCATCTCCTCCTGTATATAGTATATACCTGTGTCATCTACCCTGTATATAGAATATACCTGTGTGTCATCTCCTCCTGTATATAGTATATACCTGTGTGTCATCTCCTCCTGTATATAGTATATACCTGTCATCTCCCCTGTATATAGTATATATCTGTGTGTCATCTCCCCTGTATATAGTATATATCTGTATGTCATGTCCTCCTATATATAGTATATACCTGTGTCATCTCCCCAGTATATAGTATATACAGTGTGTGTGTCATCTCCTCCTGTATATAGTATATACCTGTGTGTCATCTCCTCCTGTATATAGTGCATACTTGTGTCATCTCTCCTGTATATAGTATATTCGTGTCATCTCCTCCTGTATATAGTATATACCTGTGTCATCTCCCCTGTATATAGTATATACCTGTGTGTCATCATCTCCTGTATATAGTATATATCTGTATGTCATCTCCTCCTGTATTAGACCGCGTTCACACATTATTTGGTCAGTATTTTTACCTCAGTATTTGTAAGCTAAATTGGCAGCCTGCTAAATCCACAGCCAACAGGAAGCCCTCCCCCCTGGCAGTATATATTAGCTCACACATACACATATAATAGACAGGTCATGTGACTGCCAGATGCCGTATTTCCTATATGGTACATTTGTTGCTCTTGTAGTTTGTCTGCTTATTAATCAGATTTTTATTTTTGAAGGATAATACCAGACTTGTGTGTGTTTTAGGGCGAGTCATGTGTCAAGTTGTGTATGTTGAGTTGCATGTGGCGACATGCATGTAGCGACTTTTGTGAGATGAGTTTTGTGTGTCGACATGCGTGTAGCAACTTTTTGTGTGTCGAGTTGCATGTGATAGGTTAGTGTAGCAAGTTGTGTGCAGCAAGTTTTGCGCATGGCAAGTTTTGCGCGTGACGAGTTTTATGTGTGGTGCGTTTTGAGTATGTGCAAGTTTTGTGTGAAGCAACTTTTGCATGTATTGCAACTTTTGTGCATGTGGCAATTTTTCCGCGTGTGCAAGTTTTGCGTGTGGTGAGTTTTCCATGAGGTGAGTTTTGCACGTGTGGCGAGTTTTGCGCGTGGCGAGTTTTGAGCTGCGACTTTTGTGTTTCGACTTTTATGTGGCGAGGTTGGTGTATGTGTGGTGAAATGTGTGCTGAGGGTGGTATATGTGTTCAAGCACGTGGTAGTGTGTGGCGTATTTTGTGTGTGTGTTCATATCTCCATGTGTGGTGAGTATCCCATGTCGGGGCCCCACCTTAGCAACTGTACGGTATATACTCTTTGGCGCCATCGCTCTCACTCTTTATGTCCCCCTTGTTCACATCTGGCAGCTGTCAATTTGCCTCCAACACTTTTCCTTTCACTTTTTCCCCATTATGTATATAGGGGTAAAATTGTTTGGTGAATTGGAATGCGTGGGGTTAAAATTTCGCCTCCAAACATAGCCTATGACGCTCTCGGGGTCCAGACGTGTGACTGCAAAATTTTGTGGCTGTAGCTGCGACTGTGCAGATGCCAATCCCGGACATACACACATACACACATTCAGCTTTATATATTAGATGTAATGTATGTTTTATGTGTTTGTGTTTTTAAACCCATTGTAGTTAGTCGCCTGACGATGGGACAACTCTCCCATCATCAGATTTCGATGGGAGTAGTCCCATCCGACGAATGACTACAATGAGTCTCTACTGACAGACACACAGACAGACACTATACACACCATTTCCACCATATGCCTCACATCGATCCCCATGCGACGGTACGACTCCATTTTTGCTAAACTCCGCCCACACACTTCCTCCACATCACTGACATCACTTCCTTCTGCAGCGTTTTTGACACCTAAATCCGCAGGTACTCCGCAGATAGTTTTTACATCTGCGGTTTATCTGCGGATTTGACCCACACAGTGGAAGTCAATGGGTACAGAAACGCTGCAGTTCCGCACAAAAGAAGTGACATGCTGTGGAAAATATACCGCAGCGTTTCAGTGCGGATTTTTACGCAGCATGTGCACATCTAGTGTGCGGTTTACATTTACTAACCTTACTTTAGCACTACATTGCGGATTTAATGCAATTCCACATGGAAAAAAACGCTGCGGATCTGCAATGAAATTCGCAACGTGTGCACACAGCCTGTCTCCTTTTAACCTTTTTTTGTAAGCAAAACATTCCTAGATTTTTTAATCGTTCCTTGTAGGACATACTTTGCAATCCGCTCACCATCCTGGTAGCTCTTCTCTGAACTTACTCATAATCTTTTTTAAAATATGGAGCCCAGAACTGGACACGGTATTCCAGATGATGACTGACCAAGAAGGAGTAGAGGGGGATAATTACTTCACTTGATCTAGACTATTCTTCTCTCAATACATCATAGATGTTTGCTTTTTTGCTGCTGCATCACACTGTTGACTCATATGCAGTCAGTGATCTATTAGTACACACAAGTCTTTTTCACACGTGCTGCTGCTTAGTTCTATTCCTCCCATTCTATAGATGTAATTTTCATTGTTCTTGCCCAATGTAGAATCTTGCATTTCTCCCTGTTAAATACCATTCCATTAGCTGCTCCTCATCTTTCAAGCTGATTTAGATCCTTCCAAATCCTTTGTCTTCTCTAGTGTTAGCTATCCCTCCTAGCTTTGCATCATCTGCAAATTTGATCAGTTTACCTTCAGTTTCCTTACCTAGATCATTTATAAAAATGTTGAACAGCACTGGAGTCAGGACTTGTGGCACCCCACTTGAAACACTCTTCAAATTGGATGTGCAACCATTTATTACCACTCTTTTAATACAATCACTGAGCCAGTTATGAATCCACTTAACCGTAGACTTATCAATCCCATACTTGGTCATGTTTTCAATACAGATAGTATGAGATACTTTATTAAATGCTTTGCTGAAGTCAAGATATACTATATCTACCACATTTTCCTGATCCACGGAGTTGGTGATTAAATCATAGAAGGAAATTAGATTGGTCTGGCATGACTTGTTTTCTACAAACCCACGCTGGCTCTGGTTAACTACTGTATTCTTATCTAAGTACTTACGTATATGCTGTTTAATAATTTGTTCAAAGTTCTTTCCTGGTATAGAAGTAATGCTCACTGGCCTTTAATTTCCTGGCTCTATCTTCTTTCCTTTTTTGAAGATCAGGACAACATTTGCCCTTCTCCAATCTTCTGGGACTTCTCCCGTTCTCTGGGATTTTTTAAAGATTCTGGCTAGTGGTTCTGCAATTCCTTTGCTAACGCTTTCAGTACCCTAGGATGTAATTCATCTGGACCAGATTTAAATTCATTTAAATTAGCTAAGAGTTCCCTCACCATCTCTCTGATTATGGATAGTGTGGATCATTTTATTCCTTCAATGGCACCGTCAAGATCAGGTGATGTTACAATTGATTTCTTAGAGAACACAGATGTAAAATAGGAATTTAAAAATTCGGCCTTCGCAAAATAATTTTTCACCACTTCACCCATTTCATCCTGTATAAATCCTATAGCATTGTTTTTGATGTACATATGAAAATCCTTTTGTATTGCTTTTGGTCTCCCTTGCAAGCCTCACTTAATTACTGGCTTTAGCTCTCCTAACGCTTGCCCTGCATTCCCTGCAAACCTCATTATATTCTTCTTAAGATATCCTGCTCGCTGCTCCTCCCAGAGTTAAATAACCAAGTGAGAGCAGTGTGCATGTTAGACTACGGCTTACTATTTGTAAGTAACATAGCACTGTTGCGCTGATTACTTTTTATGTTACCGCTCTTCCCATTTATAGGGAGAGCGGGTGATATGACTCTAGTGGGCCAGTCCAACCCTGCAAGTCCCTCTCCCCCACTTATAGCATATATAGCCAAGTTCCCCTCCTCCATATGTAGCGTATATAGCCAAATCCCCCTCCTCCACATATAGCATATATAGCCATGTCCCCCTCCTCCATATATAGCCAAGCCCCCCTTCTCCACAATGTATATAGCCAACTCCCTCTCCCAAACATATATAGCTATGTTCCCCTCATCCATATATTATTATTATTATTTATTTGTATAGCACCATTGATTCCATGGTGCTGTACATGAGAAGGGGTTACATACAAGTTACAAATATCACATACAGTAAACAAACTAACAATGACGGACTGATACAGAGGGGCGAGGGCCCTGCCCTTGCGGGCTTACATTCTACAGGATTATGGGGAAGGAGACAGTAGGTTGAGGGTTGCAGGAGCTCCGGTGTTGGTGAGGCGGTAGCTCCGGTGTTGGTGAGGCAGTAGCTCCGGTGTTGGTGAGGCGGTAGGTCCGGTGTTGGTGAGGCGGTAGCTCCGGTGTTGGTGAGGCGGTAGCTCCGGTGTTGGTGAGGCAGCATATATAGCCAAGTCTCCCTCCACGACACATATCATATATAGCCAAGTCCTCCTCCGCCAAAATTGATACACATAAATCAACTACTGTTCCTCATATCAATTTCATATAAAATATTTAAAAATGTAAACTGCTTCCACTCAGTCTTCTGAAGTCCAGAAGAGAGTCTTCTTGATGATAGCATTAGAGGAGATGAAGGAAGCCGGGCAGCTGCTGGATGCTGGGCAATGACACAGTAGCCCAATGCAGCACAGCTTCATCAATCTCCTCCTGCAAGAGGAGTGATGGTATGCAGACTGCCGTTGTACCATCCCACCAGCTGTACCCTGTGAGGGAGGGTGTGTGGCTATTGAAGCTGGTCAGATTGACACCTCTGCAGCAGAGGTGTCACTTAGCATACTAATTAGCTATGCACTGCTCAGCTAATCTGCAGCCATAGCTACAGGCTTCTCTCCTCCTGCTGTGCTCTTGCTAGATGTGGGACTCTAACAGACACATGTGCAGGAAAACTGTTACTGTCAGTGGCACCTTTCCTGCACAAGTGTCAGTCTGACTGGGACACCTAGTGTCAGTGTAAGAAGAAGGACTGGACCGCGGGTACCTGTTCTGGGCCTGGTCTGGAACTGTCGGGTCTGTCACCTCTGTTGTCCGGGGGAATGTCTAAAGGGAACGGACCAATCTTGGTATCCACGAGCAGGGTGTGTGGCTAGAATGGGGCAGTGAATGGGGAGTTGAAGTGGTCAGACTTGGCGGGAAGAGACAGCACGCAGAAAGGTGTGTGCTTGGTTTCCAGAGCATCGTCGCAGCGCAGGCCCGTGCCCGAGCTTCCCCACCACCAACAGCCAAGTCCGTGAGGAGAGACGTACAGCGCGTCCGCTGACCACCGCAAACCCTGGTGCCCAGCACTCCAGGTCTGCGAGTAACGCATGCGTGCCACCAAACAGACCGGGTGCAGGACCAGGATCTGTGCCTTGACCCCCTGGTGTATATCTGCTGGGCCACGTTGGGCTCAGACAGAGCTGCCGTTTGCTCCCTCTCAGCCACATCAGTATATGGACTATGGGCTCAGCGAAAGGTACCGGATACCGACCGCTGTCGCCAGAAGACGGATCATAGTTACCCTCAAGCTCACGTCAGACAAGCACCGCACCAGCCATTCTTGGCGCCATTACCTGCCCTGGAACTTCCGCAGCCTGCTAGGTGACTAACGAGCTGAGTGGATTCAGGAAGAACTACTATCACAATATACTTTGTTGATCATCATTGACTTTGCATATTATTTTCCCACATTCAACTTGCCTTTCACCTTCCCATTTAACTGTTGTCCTCCCTGCATGGAGTATTCCTGTATTAGTAAAACCATTAACCCTTGCTCTGTCTCCTGCCCTTTGCTGCTTCCCGCAACCTGCTCACATCAGCACAGCAGGGGAAGGAGGGAGCATGCCACCATAGATGTGCATTAGTTGAGCAATGCTAGGGTATGTGGGGGAGGAGCCTTCTATCTCAGTCAGAGCAAGCCCTACACCAGTGCTCCCCAACTCCGGTCCTCAAGAGCCACCAATAGGTCATGTTTTCAGGATCTCCTTAGTATTGCACAGGTGATGGAATTCTTGCCTGTCCAGGTGATGCAATTATCACCTGAGCAATACTAAGGAAATCCTGAAAACATGACCTGTTGGTGGCACTTGAGGACCGGAGTTGGGGAACACTGCCCTACACCATTGCCCAACGCAGGATTTACCTAGTCCCCAGTGGGACAGTCCAAGCCTATGGTTAAGTATCTGCCTATATTTCTCAGCATTGAGGACACAATGCTGAACTGCAGCCCCAAATATTAAAGGACTCTTCCATCATGCTTCACTGTCGCCTGCAGACATTCATTATTTTGCAGCTCTTATCGTGTTGGCAAATAAACTGTTTTCTGTTACAACTAAATATTTCACATTTTGACTCATCAGTCCAGGGCACCTACTTTCTATATTGTACACCACAATTCCTGTTTTCGTGCAGAATTGAATCACTTGCCTTGTTTAAGACCTGCCATTTTAGTCACAATACTTCTATGAACATCATTTCTGGCCAGACGTCTCCAAATACACTATACTCCTTGACAGAAGTAAAGAAAAGCTTATAACCTGACGTTAAATTCATCCATTGGTTGTATAAATTATTCTTTTGAAAGCTGAAACCCTCCGAAATTTGGTTTAGGTTAAGAAAATAAGCTGGCATCAATGCAGAAATATTGGTCAGTTAATGGACACCGAATGGTCAGATTTTGGCAAGACAAAAGTTTTGTCACCTGTTCATATAATGCACCCAATCCTAGTTTACATCTTCACCTGTGCTCAGTAAATGATTGGTTAATTAGCGTGTGTGTATAAAAAGAAACCCAGCACCCCAGACCTTCACTTGAATTACAACTTGAGCTCTGACAACATGCCAAAAATCCTGCGACCAAAGCCTGGATTATCAAGAGGCTGAAGACCAGATCCACTGCAGAGGTGGCTGGCACCTTTAATATCTGAAAACACTAATATGCCCCCACCCCACCCCACCGATCGCCCCCCCAGTCCTCCGATCAGTGCTATGCACCACTCCGTCCTGTGGTCCGCTCCCCCCGTGCTCTTGTCCGCTCCCCCCGTACTCCAATAACCCCCCTGCACTCCGATCCACCCCCCGTGCTCCGATCCACCCTCCACCCGTGCTCCGTTCCACCCACCCCATGCTCCGTTCCACCCCCCCGTGCTCCGATCCACCCCCCCATGCTCCGATCCCCCCCGTGCTCCCCCCGACCCCATCATACTTACCGATCCTGCCGGGGTCCGTCCGTCTTCTCCCTGGGTGCCACCATCTTCCAAAATGGCGGGCGCATGCGCATGGCGCCCGCCGAATCTGCCGGCCGGCAGATTCGTTCCAAAGTGCATTTTGATCACTGAGATATAATCTATCACAGTGATCAAATTAAAAAAAATAATAAATGACCCCCCCCCTTTTGTCACCCCCATAGGTAGGGACAATAAAAAAATAAAGAATTTTTTTTTTTCCACTAAGGTTAGAATAGGGTTAGGGTTAGGGTTTCGGTATGTGCACACGTATTCTGTTCCTCTGCGGATTTTTCCGCTGCGGATTTGATAAATCCGCAGTGCTAACCGCTGCGGATTTAGTGCGGTTTTTCTGCGCATTTCACTGCGGTTTTACAACTGCGATTTTCTATTGGAGCAGTTGTGAAACCGCTGCGGAATCCGCAGAAAGAAGTGACATGCTGCAGAATGTAAACCTCTGCGTTTCCGTGCAGTTTTTCCGCAGCATGTGTACAGCGATTTTTGTTTCCCATAGGTTTACATTGAACTGTAAACTCATGGGAAACTGCTGCGGATCCGCAGCATTTTCCGCAGCGTGTGCACATACCTTTAGAATTAGGCTATGTGCACATGGTGCGGATTTGGCTGCGGATCCGCAGCGGATTGGCCGCTGCGGATTCGCAGCAGAGTTCCATCAGGTTTACAGTACCAAGTAAACCTACGGAAAACCAAATTCGCTGTGCCCATGGTGTGGAAAATATAGCGCGGAAACGCTGCGTTGTATTTTCCGCAGCATGTCAATTCTTTGTGCAGATTCCGCAGCGTTTTACACCTGTTCCTCAATAGGAATCCACAGGTGAAATCCGCACAAAAAACACTGGAAATCCGCGGTAAATCCGCAGGTAAAATATAGTGCCTTTTACCCGCGGATTTTTCAAAAATGATGATGAAAAATCTCACACGAATCCGCAACGTGGGCACATAGCCTTAGGGTTAGGGTTGGAATTAGGGTTGTGGTTAGGGTTGTGATTAGGGTTATGGCTACAGTTGGGATTAGGGTTAGGGGTGTGTTGGGGTTAGTGTTGGAGGTAGAATTGAGGGGTTTCCACTGTTTAGGCACATCAGGGGTCTCCAAACGCAACATGGCGCCACCATTGATTCCAGCCAATCTTATATTCAAAAAGTCAAATGGTGCTCCCTCACTTCCGAGCCCCGATGTGCGCCCAAACAGTGGTTTACCCCCACATATGGGGTATCAGTGTAGTCAGGACAAACTGCGCAACAATTACTGGGGTCCAATTTCTCCTGTTACCCTTGTGAAAATAAAAAAATGCTTGCTAAAACATCATTTTTGAGGAAAGAAAAATGATTTTTTATTTTCACGGCTCTGCGTTGTAAACGTCTGTGAAGCACTTGGGGGTTCAAAGTGCTCACCACATATCTAGATAAGTTCCTTGGGGGGTCTAGTTTCTAAAATGGGGTCACTTGTGGGGGGCTTCTACTGTTTAGGCACACCAGGGGCTCTGCATTTCAAAAGTCACTACTTCCCTTCTGAGCCCCGACGTGTGCCCAAACAGTGGTTTACCCCCACACATGGGGTATCAGCGTACTCAGGAGAAACTGGACAACAACTTTTGGGGTCCAATTTCTCCTGTAAACCTTGGGAAAATAAAAAATTCTGGGCTAAATAATTATTTTTGAGGAAAGAAAACGTATTTATTATTTTCACGGCTCTGCATTATAAACTTCTGTGAAGCACTTGGGGGATCAAAGTGCTCACCACACATCTAGATAAGCTCCTTTCGGGGTCTATTTTCCAAAATGGGGTCACTTGTGGGGGGTTTCTACTGTTTAGCCACATCAGGGGCTCTGCAAACGCAACGTGACGCCCGCAGAGCATTCCATCAAAGTCTGCATTTCAAAACGTCACTACTTCACTTCCGAGCCCCGGCATGTACCCAAACAGTGGTTTACCCCCACATATGGGGTATCAGCATACTCAGGAGAAACTGGACAACAACTTTTGGGGTCAAATTTCTCCTGTTACCCTTGGGAAAATAAAAAATTACAGGCTAAAAATCATTTTTGAGAAAATAATTTTTTTTTTTTTTTCATGGCTCTGCGTTATAAACTTCTGTGAAGCACTTGGGGGTTCAAAGTCCTCACCACACATCTAGATTAGTTCCTTTGGGGGTCTAGTTTCCAAAATGGGGTCATTTGTGGGGGATCTCCAATGTTTAGGCACACAGGGGCTCTCCAAACTTGACATGGTGTCCGCTAATGATTGGAGCTAATTTTCCATTTAAAAAGCCAAATGGCGTGCTGTTATGACCCGGTGGTTAGGAGCACCCGGAATGACCTGATAGTTAAAACTCACACAGGACAAGCTCTGGGATGTGGGAGCTCTGCTGACCGCAATCCCTAATCCTATCACACACACTAGAAATAGCCGTAGAGCGCTCCTGACTCTACCTAGGCGCCTCGTCACAGCCTAAGTGCTAGCTAGCCCTAGAGATAGAAAATAAAGCCTATCTTGCCTCAGAGAAATTCCCCAAAGGTAAAGGAAGCCCCCCACATATATTGACTGTGAGTAAAGATGAAAGTCACAAACGCAGAGATGAAACAGGTTTCAGCAAAGGTAGGCCAGACTTACTAAATAGATAGAGGATAGGAAAGGCAGCTTTGCGATCAGCACAAAAAACTACAAAAGACCACACAGAGTGTGCAAAAAAGACCTCCGCACCGACTAACGGTGCTGAGATGCCACTCTGCATCCCAGAGCTTCCAGCTAGCAAGACAAAATCATGATATCCAGCTGGACAAGAAAACAATGAACAAATTAGATACTATCAGGAACTTAGCTTCTGCTGGAGTAGACAGGTCACCAGAAAGATCCAAGAACGAACTGAAGCAATGCAGAAACATTGACAGCTGGCATGGAGTAACGATCTAAGTGGAGTTAAATAGAGCAGCCAACCAAAGGCTAAACCACGTCACCTGTGTAAGGAACCTCAGAAGCAGCAGCTCCACTCACATCCACCAGAGGGAGCCCATGGACAGAACTCACCGAAGTACCATTCACGACCACAGGAGGGAGTTCGACAACAGAATTCACAACAGTACCCCCCCCCCCTTGAGGAGGGGTCACCGAACCCTCACCAGAGCCCCCAAGCCGATCAGGATGAGCCAAATGAAAGGCATGAACAAGATCGGCAGCATGAACATCAGAGGCAAAAACCCAGGAATTATCCTCCTGACCATAACCCTTCCACTTGACCAAGTACTGGAGTTTCCGTCTTGAAACACGAGAATCCAAAATCTTCTCCACCACATACTCCAACTCACCCTCGACCAACACCGGGGCAGGAGGATCAACAGAGGGAACCATAGGCGACACGTATCTCCGCAACAACGACCTATGGAACACATTATGGATGGCAAAAGAAGCTGGAAGGTCCAAACGAAATGACACAGGATTAAGAATTTCAGAAATCTTATATGGCCCAATGAAACGAGGCTTAAACTTAGGAGAGGAAACCTTCATAGGAACATGACGAGATGACAACCAAACCAAATCCCCAACCCAAAGTCGGGGACCAACACAGCGCCGGCGGTTAGCGAAACGTTGAGCCTTCTCCTGGGATAATGTCAAATTGTCCACCACATGAGTCCAAATCTGCTGCAACCTGTCCACCACAGTATCCACACCAGGACAGTCCGAAGGTTCAACCTGCCCTGAAGAGAAATGAGGATGGAAACCAAAAAGGAGAAACCAAAGTAGCCGAGCTGGCCCGATTATTAAGGGCGAACTCAGCCAAAGGCAAGAAGGACACCCAATCATCCTGATGAGCAGAAACAAAGCATCTCAGATATATTTCCAAAGTCTGATTAGTTCGTTCGGTTTGGCCATTAGTCTGAGGATGGAAAGCCGAAGAAAAAGACAAATCAATGCCCATCTTAGCACAAAAGGACCACCAAAACCTTGAAACAAACTAAGAACCTCTGTCCGAGACGATGTTCTCGGGAATGCCATGCAAACGAACCACATGCTGGAAAAACAATGGCACCAAATCAGAGGAGGAAGGCAATTTAGACAAGGGTACCAAATGGACCATCTTAGAGAAGCGATCACAAACCACCCAAATGACCGACATCCTTTGAGAAACAGGGAGATCAGAAATAAAATTCATGGAAATATTCATCCAGGGCCTCTTCGGGACCGGCAAGGGCAAAAGCAACCCACTGGCACGAGAACAGCAGGGCTTAGCCCGAGCACAAGTCCCACAGGACTGCACAAAAGAACGCACATCCCGCGACAAAGAAGGCCACCAAAAGGATCTAGCCACCAAATCTCTGGTACCAAAGATTCCAGGATGACCAGCCAACACCGAACAATGAACCTCAGAGATAACTCTACTAGTCCATCTATCAGGGACAAACAGTTTCTCCGTTGGACAACGGTCAGGTCTATCAGCCTGCAACTTCTGCAGCACGCGCCGCAAATCAGGGGAGATGGCAGACAAAATTACCCCCTCTTTAAGAATACCCGCCGGGTCCGGAACACCCGGAGAGTCAGGCACAAAACTCCTTGACAGGGCATCAGCCTTCACATTCTTAGATCCCGGAAGGTATGAAACCACAAAATCAAAACGAGAGAAAAAGAGCGACCATCGAGCCTGTCTAGGATTCAACCGTTTGGCAGACTCGAGATAAGTCAAATTCTTGTGATCCGTCAAGATCACCACGCGATGTTTAGCTCCTTCAAGCCAATGTCGCCACTCCTCGAATGCCCACTTCATGGCCAACAACTCTCGATTGCCAACATCATAATTGCGCTCAGCAGGCGAGAATTTTCTAGAAAAGAAGGCACATGGTTTCATCACCGAGCCATCAGAACTTATTTGTGACAAAACAGCCCCTGCTCCAATCTCAGAAGCATCAACCTCGACCTGAAACGGGAGCGAAACATCTGGCTGGCACAGCACAGGGGCAGAAGAAAAACGACGCTTCAACTCCTGAAAAGCCTCTACAGCCGCAGAGGACCAATTGACCACATCAGCACCTTTCTTGGTCAAATCAGTCAACGGTTTACCAATACTAGAAAAATTAGCGATGAAGCGACGGTAAAAATTAGCAAAGCCCAGGAACTTCTGTAGGCTCTTTACAGATGTCGGCTGAGTCCAATCATAAATGGCCTGAACTTTAACAGGGTCCATCTCGATAGTAGAAGGGGAAAAAATGAAACCCAAAAATGAAACCTTCTGAACTCCAAAGAGACACTTTGACCCCTTCACAAACAAGGAATTCGCACGAAGGACCTGGAACACCATTCTGACCTGCTTCACATGAGACTCCCAATCATCTGAAAAGACCAAAATGTCATCCAAATATACAATCATGAATCTATCCAGGTACTCTCGGAAGATGTCATGCATAAAGGACTGAAACACAGATGGAGCATTAGAAAGCCCGAATGGCATAACCAGGTACTCAAAATGGCCCTCGAGCGTATTAAATGCTGTTTTCCATTCATCGCCCTGTTTAATTCGCACAAGATTATACGCCCCTCGAAGATCTATCTTGGTAAACCAACTAGCCCCCTTAATCCGAGCAAACAAATCAGACAGCAGCGGCAAAGGATACTGAAATTTGACTGTGATCTTATTAAGAAGGCGGTAATCAATACAAGGTCTTAAAGAGCCATCCTTCTTGGCCACAAAAAAGAACCCTGCTCCCAATGGTGACGACGACGGGCGAATATGACCCTTCTCCAAGGATTCCTTTACATAACTCCGCATACCAGCGTGCTCTGGCACAGATAAATTAAACAGTCGGCCCTTAGGAAACTTACTACCGGGAATCAAATTAATAGCACAATCGCAATCCCTATGAGGAGGTAGGGCACCGGATTTGGGCTCCTCAAATACATCCCGGTAATCTGATAAAAACTCAGGGACTTCAGAAGGAGTGGAAGGCGAAATTGACAGCAATGGAACATCACCATGTACCCCTTGACAACCCCAGCCGGACACAGACATAGATTTCCAATCCAATACTGGATTATGGACCTGTAGCCATGGCAACCCCAAAACGACCACATCATGCAGATTATGCAACACCAAAAAGCGAATATCCGCCTGATGTGCAGGAGCAATGCACATGGTCAATTGAGTCCAGTACTGAGGCTTATTCTTGGCCAAAGGCGTAGCATCAATTCCTCTCAATGGAATAGGATACTGCAAGGGCTCCAAGGAAAAACCACAGCGCCTGGCAAACTCCAAGTCCATCAAATTCAGGGCAGCTCCTGAATCCACAAATGCCATAACAGAATAGGACGACAGAGAGCAAATCAGAGTAACGGACAAAAGAAATTTAGACTGTACCGTACCAATGGTGGCAGACCTAGCGAACCGCTTAGTGCGCTTAGGACAATCGGAGATAGCATGAGTGGATTCACCACAGTAAAAACACAGTCCATTCCGACGTCTGTGTTCTTGCCGTTCAGCTCTGGTCAAAGTCCTATCACACTGCATAGGCTCAGGCCTATTCTCAGAGAACACCGCCAAATGGTGCACAGCTTTGCGCTCACGCAAGCGCCGATCGATCTGAATGGCCAAGGACATAGACTCATCCAGACCAGCAGGCGTGGGAAATCCCACCATGACATCCTTAAGGGCTTCAGAAAGACCCTTTCTGAAAATTGCCGCCAGGGCACATTCATTCCACTGAGTAAGCACAGACCACTTTCTAAACTTCTGACAGTACACCTCCGCTTCATCCTGACCCTGACACAAAGCCAGCAAGATTTTCTCTGCCTGATCCACTGAATTTGGTTCATCATAAAGCAATCCAAGCGCCAGAAAAAACGCATCAACATCACGCAATGCAGGATCTCCTGGCGCAAGGGAAAATGCCCAGTCTTGAGGGTCACCACGCAACAAAGAAATAATGATTTTTACTTGTTGAGCGGGGTCACCAGAGGAGCGGGGTTTCAAAGCTAAAAACAGTTTACAATTATTTTTGAAATTCAGAAACTAAGATCTATTCCCAGAAAATAAATCAGGAATAGGAGTTTTAGGCTCTAACATCGGATTCCGAACCACAAAATCTTGAATGTTTTGTACCCTTGCAGTGAGATGATCCGCACAAGAGGACAGACCTTGAATGTCCATATCTACACCTGTGTCCTGAACCACCCAAAGGTTTAGGGGAAAAGAAAGACAAAACACAGTGCAAAGAAAAAAAATGGTCTCAGAAATTCTCTTATCCCTCTATTGAGATGCATTAATACTTTGGGGCCAGCTGTACTGTTATGACCTGGTGGTTAGGAGCACCCGGAATGACCTGATAGTTAAAACTCACACAGGACAAGCTCTGGGATGTGGGAGCTCTGCTGACCGCAATCCCTAATCCTATCACACACACTAGAAATAGCCGTGGAGCGCTCCTGACTCTACCTAGGCGCCTCATCACAGCCTAAGAGCTAGCTAGCCCTAGAGATAGAAAATAAAACCTATCTTGCCTCAGAGAAATTCCCCAAAGGTAAAGGAAGCCCCCCACATATATTGACTGTGAGTAAAGATGAAAGTCACAAACGCAGAGATGAAACAGGTTTCAACAAAGAAAGGCCAGACAGAGGATAGGAAAGGCAGCTTTGCGATCAGCACAAAAAACTACAAAAGACCACACAGAGTGTGCAAAAAAGACCTCCGCACCGACTAACGGTGCGGAGATGCCATTCTGCATCCCAGAGCTTCCAGCTAGCAAGACAAAATCATGATATCCAGCTGGACAAGAAAACAATGAACAAATTAGATACTATCAGGAACTTAGCTTCTGCTGGAGTAGACAGGTCACCAGAAAGATCCAAGAGCGAACTGAAGCAATGCAGAAACATTGACAGCTGGCATGGAGTAACGATCTAAGTGGAGTTAAATAGAGCAGCCAACCAAAGGCTAAACCACGTCACCTGTGTAAGGAACCTCAGAAGCAGCAGCTCCACTCACAGCCACCAGAGGGAGCCCATGGACAGAACTCACCGAAGTACCATTCACGACCACAGGAGGGAGTTCGACAACAGAATTCACAACAGCGTGCCTTCCCTTCCGAGCCCTGCCGTGCGCCCAAACAGTGGTTTACCCCCACATATGGGGTATCAGCGTACTCAGGACAAACTGGACAACAACATTTGTGGTCCAATTTCTCCTATTACCCTTGGCAAAATAGGAAATTCCAGGCTAAAAAATCATTTTTGAGGAAAGAAAAATTATTTTTTATTTTCATGGCTCTGCGTTATAAACTTCTGTGAAGCACTTGGGGGTTTAAAGTGCTCAATATGCATCTAGATAAGTTCCTTGGGGGGTCTAGTTTCCAAAATGGGGTCACTTGTGGGGGAGCTCCAATGTTTAGGCACACAGGGGCTCTCCAAACGCGACATGGTGTCCGCTAACAATTGGAGCTAATTTTCCATTCAAAAAGTCAAATGGCGCGCCTTCCCTTCCGAGCCCTGCCGTGTGCCCAAACAGTGGTTTACCCCCACATATGAGGTATCGGCGTACTCGGGAGAAATTGCCCAACAAATTTTAGGATCCATTTTATCCTATTGCCCATGTGAAAATGAAAAAATTGAGGCGAAAAGAATTTTTTGTGAAAAAAAAAGTACTTTTTCATTTTTACAGATCAATTTATGAAGCACCTGGGGGTTCAAAGTGCTCACTATGCATCTAGATAAGTTCCTTTGGGCGTCTAGTTTCCAAAATGGGGTCATTTGTGGGGGAGCTCCAATTTTTAGGCACACAGGGCCTCTTCAAACGTGACATGGTGTCCGCTAAAGAGTGGAGCCAATTTTTCATTCAAAAAGTCAAATGGCGCTCCTTCCCTTCCAAGCCCTGCCGTGAGCCCAAACAGTGGTTTACCCCCACATATGAGATATCAGCGTACTCAGGACAAATTGGACAACAACTTTCATGGTTCAGTTTCTCCTTTTACCATTGGAAAAATAAAAAAATTGTTGCTAATAATAATTTTTGTGACTAAAAAGTGAAATGTTCATTTTTTCCTTCCATGTTGCTTTTGCTGCTGTGAAGTACCTGAAGGGTTAATAAACTTCTTGAATGTGGTTTTGAGTACCTTGAGGGGTGCAGTTTTTAGAATGGTGTCACTTTTGGGTATTTTCAGCCATATAGACCCCTCAAACTGACTTCAAATGTGAGGTGGTCCCTAAAAAAAATGGTTTTGTAAATTTCGTTGTAAAAATGAGAAATCGCTGGTCAAATTTTAACCCTTATAACTTCCTAGCAAAAAAAAATTTTGTTTACAAAATTGTGCTGATGTAAAGTATACATGTGGGAAATGTTATTTATTAACTATTTTGTGTCACATAACTCTCTGGTTTAACAGAATAAAAATTCAAAATGTGAAAATTGCGAAATTTTCAAAATTTTCGCCAAATTTCCGTTTTTATCACAAATAAATGCAGAATTTATTGACCTAAATTTACCACTAACATGAAGCCCAATATGTCATGAAAAAACAATCTCAGAACCGCTAGGATCCATTGAAGCGTTCCTGAGTTATTACCTCATAAAGGGACATTGGTCAGAATTGCAAAAACGGCAAGGTCTTTAAGGTCAAAATAGGCTGGGTCATGAAGGGGTTAAACCAGAGAGTTATGTGACACAAAATAGTTAATAAATAACATTACCCACATGTCTACTTTACGTCAGCACAATAAGGCTAAGTGCACACGCTGCGGATTCCATTGCGGAATTTTCCACAGCGGATTTGCCAAATCCGCAGTGAAAAACCGCTGCGGTTTTTACTGCGAATTTACCGCGGTTTTTAATGCGGATTCTGCTGAGGTTTTCCATCTGCAGTTTTCTATTGGAGCAGATGGAAAACCGCTGCGGATTCCGCACAAAGAATTGACATGCTGCGGAAAATAAACCGCAGCGTTTCCGCGCGGCTTTTTCCGCAGCATGGGCACAGCGTTTTTAGTTTCCCATAAGTTTACATTGTACTGTAAACTGATGGGAAACTGCTGCGGATCCGCAGCTGCGGAAACGCTGCGGATCCGCAGCAAAATCCGCAAGGTGTGCACATACCCTAAGGGTTAAAATTTGACCAGCGATTTCTCATTTTTACAACGAAATTTACAAAACATTTTTTTTAGGGACCACCTCACATTTGAAGTCAGTTTGAGGGGTCTATATGGCTGAAAATACCCAAAATGAACACCATTCTAAAAACTGCACCCCTCAAGGTGCTCAAAACCACATTCAAGAAGTTTATTAACCCTTCAGGTGCTTCACAGCAGCAGAAGCAATATGGAAGGGAAAAAATGAACATTCAACTTTTTAGTCACAAAAATGATGTTTTAGCAACAATTTTTTTATTTTCCCAAGGGTAGAAAGAGAAACTGGACCCCAAAAGTTATTGTAAAATTTTTCATGAGTACGCCAATAACCCATATGTGGGGGGACCACTGTTTGGGCGCATGACAGGGCTCGGAAGGGAAGGAGCGCCATTTGACTTTATCAATGAAAAATTGGCTCCACTTAAAAAACACATAAATAGAAACGATACTCTGTTAGATGTTTACACCCCCTACTCCTCCCCCCCGATCTAACACACAATATAACCAGCATTGGTGTTAAAAATACAGACAATAACCAACCAATACATGAATAAACTGTAAGCTAAGCTCCTATCAGGAAAGAGTATAAAACAGTCACCTGTGTCTCAAAAAGCCACCATATGAGACATGGAAACATCCCAGCCTATAACAACAATATGAGGATTGACAAGTCTGATGGTAGAGATGTACTGCCTGAACAATTGCTGTAACCACGTACGTACATAAACATAAGGTGTAGACAATTCACACATATGTCCAAAATAAATAAATAGTCATCATTGAGCATGACCAGTACCAAATCAAATGGAAGAAAAAAATGGGAAAATACGTTACAAGTGGTGGTGGATAACTGCAGGCAGTGTGTTAGATATCTTGGCGCCTTTACAGATAACTTAAATACTTTTGATTTTGTTATGTATTCTTATTCATGTTCTTTATACAGCGCAAGCGCATATATCTGGTCTGTGTCTAGCGCCTGCGCAATATAGTTTGTAGCCGTCTGGGTTCTGGGGCTATCGCTGTGGCTCTATTGTTGGGCCGGCGCATGCGCGATCAGCACCGCAATCCGCCATGACTCATTCATAATGTGTGTGCAGATGGGCCATTCATTTTGGTGCTCTGCGCATGCGCGGATGTGCCGTCCAACTTTTGGTTTGGCACCTGCGTATTACTGTATCTTTGATCAGCGCATTATACTTCCCGATATTTTGGCTCTTTCACAGACGACATAAATTCCTCTGACTCTGGTATGTGTACTTATTTATGCCCTTTACATAGCGCATGCGCATAGATCTGGCCTGTTTTTGTACCTGCGCAGTATAGCCTCTAGCCGTCCTGGCTGTAGGGCCACCGTAGTGGCTTTATTTTTGAGCCGGCGCATGAGCAATCAGCATGGCAATCTGCTATGATTTTTCCATCACGTGTGCGCAGTTGAGCCGTTTGCTTCGGTGCTCAGCACCTGCGCATGGTTTTTTTTGGGTGTGATCAGTGCATCATACTTCCAGGTACTCTGGTGCTCTCACAGCTGACGCAAATTCTTCTGACTCCGGTATGTGCTCTCATTTGCATTTGTATATAAATATATATATATATATAGACATCTGCCGTGAAAATAAAAAATAATTTTTCTTTCCTCAAAAATTGTTTTAGCAAGCAATTTTTTATTTTCGCAAGAGTAACAGGAGACATTGGACCCCAGTAGTTGTTGCCCAGTTTGTCCTGAGTATGTTGGTACCCCATATGTGGGGGTAAACCACTGTTTGGGCGCACGTCAGGGCTCGGAAGGGAGAGAGCGCCATTTGACATTTTGAATGCAAGATTGGCTGGAATCCATGGTGGCGCCATGTTGCGTTTGGAGACTCCTGATGTGCCTTAACAGTGGAAACCCCTCAATTCTAACTCCAACACTAATCCCAACACACCCCTAACCCTAATCCCAACTCTAGCCATAACTCTAATCACAACCCTAACCCCAATACACCCCTAACCACAACCCTAACCCCAACACACCCTTAACCCTAATCCCAACTCTAACCCTAATCCCAACGCTAACCACAACTTTAACCCCAACACACCCCTAACCCTAACCACAAGCCTAATCTTAACTCTATTTCCAACCCTAGCCCTAATTCCAACCCTAACCCCAAGGCTATGTGCCCATGTTGCAGATTCGTGAGATTTTTCGGCACCATTTTTGAAAAATCCGCAGGTAAAAGGCACTGCGTTTTATCTGCAGATTTACCGTAGAATCCTGCGGATTCCTATTGAGGAACAGGTGTAAAACGCTGCGGAATCCGCACAAAGAATTGACATGCTGCGGAAAATACAACGCAGTGTTTCCGCACGGTATTTTCCGCACCATGGGCACAGCAGATTTGGTTTTCCATAGGTTTACATGGTACTGTAAACCTGATGGAACACTGCTACGAATCCGCAGCGGCCAATCTGCTGCAGATCCGCAGCCAAATCCGCACCGTGTGCACATAGCCTAATTCTAATCCTAACCCTATTTCTAACCGTAACCCTAGCCCTAAACCTAACCCTAGTTCTAACCCTAACCCTAGTTCTAACCCTAACCCTAGTGGAAAAATAAAAGTAAATATATTTTCTTTATGTTATTATTGTCCCTATCTATGGGGGTGATAAAGGGGGGGTTCATTTACTATTTTTCTTAAAATTTTGATCACTGTGATAAGTTTTATCACTGTGACCAAAATGTACCTGGAACGAATCTGCCGGCGCATGCCATTTTGGAAGATGGCGGTGCCCATGGAGAAGACGGATGGACACCGGGAGGCTCGGTAAGTATGAGGGGGGAGATCGGAGCACGGGGGTGGGATCGGAGCATGGGGGGAGCGGACAGGACAGGGGAGCTGACAGGACAAAGGACTGGGGAGGAGATCGGTGGCGGTGGGGGCAGATCAGGGTTTCCAGCCATGGCCGGTGATATTGCAGCATCGGCCATGGCTGGATTGTAGTATTTCACCAGTTTTCATAGGTGAAATATTACAAATCGCTGATTGGCTGTTGAAAGTGAAACAGCCAATCAGAGCGATCGTAGCCACGGGGGGTGAAGCCACCCCCCCTGGGCTGAAGTACCACTCCTCCTGTCCCTGAAGATCGGGTGAAATTGGAGTTAACCCTTTCACCCGATCTGCAGGGACGCAATCCCTCCATGACGTCACATAGGCATCACAGGTCGGATTGGCACCGACTTTCATGACGCCTACGTGGCATCACAGGTCGAGAAGGGGTTAAATATGACCCAAATAGCACCACAACTTCATTCACCAATGTTATGCAACATATATTTGCATTTTAACTTAATTATTTGTTTGAATTTCAAATTACTTTCTGTGGGCGACAAAACTTTTGTCATGCCAAAATCTGACCATTCTGTGTCCATTAACTGATCAATATTTCTGCATTGATGCCAATTTATTTTCTTAACCTAAACCACATTTCGGAGGGTTTCAGCTTTCAAAAGAATAAATTATACAACCAATGGATGAATTTAACGTCCGGTTATAAGCTTTTATTTACATAACATGGATAAATGACATAACTTCTGTCAGGGAGAGTAGATGGGTCCAACTGGTTGCTGCCATTTTTGACACTGCTGATGGCACTGATCTACAATAGAGAAGAGTGAATATGTTCAGAAAACAATCAGCAAACATAAATTCGGTACAAATATGGCACATTTGGATTCATGGTTGGAAATATGAGCATTTTTCTTAAAATCGGAAAAAGTCGGTAAAATTCTGTAAAAGTGCGGGAAAATTGTGTTGCCACTAAAGTATTTTAAAGAAGATGATAGATATATAGTAAAATCACAGCGGGACCCGGCAGAAGAGGTGGATTACATACAGTAAATACAAATAGAATAGGTCAATATACATATGTCAGTGATATGCATAATTAATGCAGTGTGTGTGCAGCTTACTGTACATGTATTTAATTATTAAAATCAAATAGCAATGAACAAACACAAAAAAAATACCGCGCTATAACCGCCCCTCTAAGGAGGCTACTAGTGCATGAATACCCTATTGGTATATGTAAGACCAACTGGCTGCGGGCCCAAAGTGAAAGTGAAAGTACAAATAAAGTGCACGCTTATATTACGCCCCTAATTGGCACCTGGTTCCACAGCACAATCTAGCTCCAACAGTATTAATATTTACTCACATCTACCTGCTTAAGGGTAGAGAATTACCTACTTCAGCCGCAGGGTTGATGAGGCTGGCGTGCAGGGGTCCCGTGGCGTTCCTATACAGCAGGTGGGGCGGAAGAGATGCTTTGGCCGCAGGGTGGATGTGACCGGCGTGCAGGGTTGCTGCGCCGCTCCGGATCAGCGGGTAGGACGGAGGAGGTGTGGGCAGTGCAGAGCCAGAGGCGCCCCGGCCGGTAGCGACACTGGATGCACGCAAGAAACAGGACGGTGGCCGATACCAGTCGGCCGCTCGACCTGGCAGTGACGTCACTAGCTACGGAAGCAGCGAAGGGTCAGTTTCAACCAACGCGTTTCGAGGTGGGACGCACCTCTTCGTCAGGGTTACGGACCCTTCCCTGTGAAGCCACATATATTGATGTAAACTAATTACCTCCGCCCCCTCACCTTAACCCTTTGCAAGCCTCATTAACCTATCGGTATATTGTGAGCTGTCCTTCATAGATACTCTTTCCTATTAATGAGGTCAATCGGTCCTTTTTATTAATCTAATAATATATATAAAAAAGAGAGCTAAATTTTATTACCATACATTTAAGACTACAAGTAGACAACAATAAATAATAATAGATAATAGAATAGCTATAAATACTATAAATACTAAAAATACTATAAAAATGCACATGCGTGCAATTGGTTGAGTGAACAGTAATTCATTAAAAAGACAACAAACTGCTATGATATTGATATAAACACTAGAAAAAAATATATATATATATATGAATAAAGATAAAAATAAAGATAAAAATAAAAATAAACATGTATAGAAGTAGGAGAACTGGGGTGCAAAAATTACTGTAACTTAATGTGCGCACATCTGTAAATATATATATACACACATTTTCTATCGGATATGCATCCCAGGGATATCAGATCTCCATACTTGAATGTGGTTAAAAGGCATATAGCTCTAGCTCATGATTGAGGCCATTAGGGGCCAAACTATCCAACATAAAAATCCATTCGGATTCCTTCCTGGACATCTGCTTGATAAAATCACCCCCTCTCCAATTAGGATGGACTATCTGGATGCCACAAAAACTCATACTTTTAAGAGATTGTTTATGCTTTTCTTTAAAGTGGCGCGAGAGTGGATGCCCCATAAAACCTTTTAAAATGTTCTTACAATGCTCCTTTAAACGGATACTAAGATGCCGTTTAGTGCGGCCCACATACAATTTATTGCATGCACATTGTATGATGTAAATTACATAGTAACATAGTAACATAGTTAGTAAGGCCGAAAAAAGACATTTGTCCATCCAGTTCAGCCTATATTCCATCATAATAAATACCCAGATCTACGTCCTTCTACAGAACCTAATAATTGTATGATACAATATTGTTCTGCTCCAGGAAGACATCCAGGCCTCTCTTGAACCCCTCGACTGAGTTCGCCATCACCACCTCCTCAGGCAAGCAATTCCAGATTCTCACTGCCCTAACAGTAAAGAATCCTCTTCTATGTTGGTGGAAAAACCTTCTCTCCTCCAGACGCAAAGAATGCCCCCTTGTGCCCGTCACCTTCCTTGGTATAAACAGATCCTCAGCGAGATATTTGTATTGTCCCCTTATATACTTATGCATGGTTATTAGATCGCCCCTCAGTCGTCTTTTTTCTAGACTAAATAATCCTAATTTCGCTAATCTATCTGGGTATTGTAGTTCTCCCATCCCCTTTATTAATTTTGTTGCCCTCCTTTGTACTCTCTCTAGTTCCATTATATCCTTCCTGAGCACCGGTGCCCAAAACTGGACACAGTACTCCATGTGCGGTCTAACTAGGGATTTGTACAGAGGCAGTATAATGCTCTCATCATGTGTATCCAGACCTCTTTTAATGCACCCCATGATCCTGTTTGCCTTGGCAGCTGCTGCCTGGCACTGGCTGCTCCAGGTAAGTTTATCATTAACTAGGATCCCCAAGTCCTTCTCCCTGTCAGATTTACCCAGTGGTTTCCCGTTCAGTGTGTAATGGTGATATTGATTCCCTCTTCCCATGTGTATAACCTTACATTTATCATTGTTAAACCTCATCTGCCACCTTTCAGCCCAAGTTTCCAACTTATCCAGATCCATCTGTAGCAGAATACTATCTTCTCTTGTATTAACTGCTTTACATAGTTTTGTATCATCTGCAAATATCGATATTTTACTGTGTAAACCTTCTACCAGATCATTAATGAATATGTTGAAGAGAACAGATCCCAATACCGACCCCTGCGGTACCCCACTGGTCACAGCGACCCAGTTAGAGACTATACCATTTATAACCACCCTCTGCTTTCTATCACTAAGCCAGTTACTAACCCATTTACACACATTTTCCCCCAGACCAAGCATTCTCATTTTGTGTACCAACCTCTTGTGCGGCACGGTATCAAACGCTTTGGAAAAATCGAGATATACCACGTCCAATGACTCACCGTGGTCCAGCCTATAGCTTACCTCTTCATAAAAACTGATTAGATTGGTTTGACAGGAGCGATTTCTCATAAACCCATGCTGATATGGAGTTAAACAGTTATTCTCATTGAGATAATCCAGAATAACATCCCTCAGAAACCCTTCAAATATTTTACCAACAATAGAGGTTAGACTTACTGGCCTATAATTTCCAGGTTCACTTTTAGAGCCCTTTTTGAATATTGGCACCACATTTGCTATGCGCCAGTCCTGCGGAACAGACCCTGTCGCTATAGAGTCACTAAAAATAAGAAATAATGGTTTATCTATTACATTACTTAGTTCTCTTAGTACTCGTGGGTGTATGCCATCCGGACCCGGAGATTTATCTATTTTAATCTTATTTAGCCGATTTCGCACCTCTTCTTGAGTTAGATTGGTGACCCTTAATATAGGGTTTTCATTGTTTCTTGGGATTTCACCTAGCATTTCATTTTCCACCGTGAATACCGTGGAGAAGAAGGTGTTTAATATGTTAGCTTTTTCCTCGTCATCTACAACCATTCTTTCCTCACTATTTTTAATTACCCCCTTTGAATTGCATGATATATCATCTCTAATAGTGAACACTCTTGTTCCATAAGCATTGGAGAAGGCAGACTGCTTATCTTTTTTGAAAGTGGTATGCGTGCAGGCGAAACACGTTCCACAGGGAGAAAAGCCTGTTTTAGTTGTTACTGCACTAGAATGGTTACCTCGTCCATTTGAACCTATCATTTTGGTTGTAGGGGCTATAAGCTGACCTAATGATTGAGATTTTCTATATATAAATTTGGGAATAGTAGGTAGAAAATCTCCTATTACCTTATCTTGCCTCAAAATTGACCAGTGTTTCCGTATAGTTCCCACAAATTTTTTATGATTAGCATGGTATCGTGTGATAATGGGTAAATTAGAAATCTGGTCCTTCAGGTCTACCTCCTTAATATTATTTACGTTCTTATTATTTGCCTTTTTCAACAGAGATTCCCTTGGTAGGATAGCCACGTCGTATTGTACTTTTTCCAGCAAGGATTTTGTGTAACCCTTATCCATAAATTGCTGAGTTAAATGATTGGCTTCTTGATTGTAGTCTACCATATTAGAGCAATTCCGTCTAATTCTAGTATATTGGCTCTTAGGTACGTTAGCTAGCCACACTGGTAAATGACAACTAGTAATGTGAATAAAGCTATTAGAGTCTACCTCTTTGCGGTGACATTTAGTGTGCAATTGGTTATTGTCCACATAGATATTTAAATCCAAGAAATTTATGTTAGTTGTACTAATGTTTGGGGTAAATTCCAGGCCATACTGGTTGCTGTTGAGGCCTGCAATGAATTTGTCCAGATCAGATTGCAGGTCATCCCAGATAAAAAGGATGTCATCTATAAAGCGGCGCCATATAACTAGGCCTGGATGTAATAGGCCTTCTGACATAATATGTGACTCCTCCCATTTGGCAACGTATATATTTGCATAACTTGGTGCGAAGCGCGTCCCCATGGCGGTCCCCCATGTTTGTAAATAGTGTTGGTCCTCATACACAAAGAAATTGTGTTGCAGTATAAATTTAATGCAATCCAAGATGTATTGAATTTGGGTTTGGGTGTAAGTGCCTAAGGAGCCAAGAAAATATTCCGCTGCCTCGCAACCTTTCTCCTGATTGATAACTGTGTACAGAGATTTGATGTCCAGGGTTCCCAGTATATACCTCTTATTCCATTTAATTTCCTTCAAAATTTCCAAAGTATGTCCTGTGTCTTTTAGGTATGCTGGAATAAGTTGCATACATTTTTGTAAATGTACATCCACATATCGTGATAAGTTGGCGGTCAAGTTGTTAATTCCGGATATAATCGGCCTGCCAGGTGGATGTGTTTGATCCTTATGTATCTTTGGAATATGGTAGAACACCGCCTTACTGGGATTCTTGTTTAAAATGTAATGATACTCCTTTGTGTTCAAGATGCCTCTTGATTTACCTTTATACGCCAATGCACTTAGTTTAATAATATACTGGGTGGTTGGGTCATATCTTAATTTCTTATATGTAATGGGATCACTTAGGAGTCGTAACGCCTCCTGATGGTACATGGAGTGATCCAAAATTACAATGCCCCCACCCTTGTCCGCTGGTCTGACAACAATGTTATTATTCGTTTGTAGATCTTTTATTGCTTTTCTTTCCTGTGAATTCAAATTATTCGGTAACATAGTAACATAGTAACATAGTTAGTAAGGCCGAAAAAAGACATTTGTCCATCCAGTTCAGCCTATATTCCATCATAATAAATACCCAGATCTACGTCCTTCTACAGAACCTAATAATTGTATGATACAATATTGTTCTGCTCCAGGAAGACATCCAGGCCTCTCTTGAACCCCTCGACTGAGTTCGCCATCACCACCTCCTCAGGCAAGCAATTCCAGATTCTCACTGCCCTAACAGTAAAGAATCCTCTTCTATGTTGGTGGAAAAACCTTCTCTCCTCCAGACGCAAAGAATGCCCCCTTGTGCCCGTCACCTTCCTTGGTATAAACAGATCCTCAGCGAGATATTTGTATTGTCCCCTTATATACTTATACATGGTTATTAGATCGCCCCTCAGTCGTCTTTTTTCTAGACTAAATAATCCTAATTTCGCTAATCTATCTGGGTATTGTAGTTCTCCCATCCCCTTTATTAATTTTGTTGCCCTCCTTTGTACTCTCTCTAGTTCCATTATATCCTTCCTGAGCACCGGTGCCCAAAACTGGACACAGTACTCCATGTGCGGTCTAACTAGGGATTTGTACAGAGGCAGTATAATGCTCTCATCATGTGTATCCAGACCTCTTTTAATGCACCCCATGATCCTGTTTGCCTTGGCAGCTGCTGCCTGGCACTGGCTGCTCCAGGTAAGTTTATCATTAACTAGGATCCCCAAGTCCTTCTCCCTGTCAGATTTACCCAGTGGTTTCCCGTTCAGTGTGTAATGGTGATATTGATTCCCTCTTCCCATGTGTATAACCTTACATTTATCATTGTTAAACCTCATCTGCCACCTTTCAGCCCAAGTTTCCAACTTATCCAGATCCATCTGTAGCAGAATACTATCTTCTCTTGTATTAACTGCTTTACATAGTTTTGTATCATCTGCAAATATCGATATTTTACTGTGTAAACCTTCTACCAGATCATTAATGAATATGTTGAAGAGAACAGGTCCCAATACTGACCCCTGCGGTACCCCACTGGTCACATATTGCGGTAGATATTGCATGTTTTTAGTGTTATATTTCCTTATATCTCTTGAGACCAACATGTCAAAGGAATGAAAAGCTTTGGAATACTCCTGTATTGGGTGAAAGGTAGATGCATTGGCCAGAGACGTATGTACATATTCAGTAGTATTACACAGTCTAACATCCGTAGATATATGCTCCTTTTTCAGGAAGTACTTTTTGAGGGCCAGATTGCGGAGGTATTTTTTCATGCTAATATATAGCTCAAAGGGTTTGGCCTGTTTGGTTGGGGCAAATTTTAGCCCCTTCTGCAGCAGTGAAATCTCATTCCCAGATAGTTGGTGTGAGCTGAGATTATACACATGCTGGGGATTATTAATTACTTTATCTGATTTCTTTTTGGAGAGTTTGCCCCCTCTTTTCCCTCTTTTTGTCTTTGTTTTGGAAATTTGGCCTGGAAAAAATCCCGATTAATTTGTGATTGAGTGAATGTGGTTTTATCTTTCTTATAAGTTGCGCCAATTTTGGCTGTACTCGTATTCTTGCTTATTACTTTATTTAGGCGTCCTTGGTTGGATTTTGTATTCAAACCCGCATCATTCATAATAGCAGAAGATGCATTGGTAGCTACTTTTCTTGCTGTGGTGATATGTTTTTTATTTGGAATATGTCCCTTATCCACCCTTATATTAATTGGTGTTTTCCTGGCTGGGATCTGCTCCCTAGATTCCGAGTTTTCCATGCATAATAAAGGTGAAAACCGATTATTAGAACAAATGGGAGTGTTGTCACATAGAGTGTATGAACATCCCGGAGATCCCCCTCCAGTATTAATAGTCAGGTCAGTAAAATTATTACTAGTTCGACTGATATTCCTATTTCTGGGAACCGGTGTATATTGCGTAGAATTAGACTCGGCATAAATGGAGAATTCCACTGAAGTATTACAAGTTGGACTAGGTGACAGAATATATTCATCTACCGTAATGAGTCTATCCTCAGATGTAATACTGACATTATTCACTGATGCGGGTGGATTTGGGATCCAACTCTGGGGGACATTGTCTCTACGGAATTTGGACATTTTTTTGTTTATGATTTCCTTTTCTTTAACTCTTAATCTTTGGAGAATATTATCAGCAAGCTCCTCATCATCCTGTGTGAGATTGCAGGACTCTAATTCTTTAAAAAATGTTATTAATTTGAGACCCAATCTTGGTCATATTTTGGGTGCGCTTGCTTATAATAAACTCTAGGGCCTGACGCGAAAAACCTTGAAACATCAGATCCCATTCATCCCGTATAACAGGGTCCCCGAAATCACCTGCAAGACTTTTATATATTACCAGGCCCTTAGGAATAATATGGGCCTGTAAATATTTTTCAAGTGAGGCTATCTCCCACATGTCCCTCATTTCAGCATTAAGCATTTTTTCCAAGTTTTTTAGTAGGTCTCTGCTATAATAGAGGTCAGGGGGTGTGGGGTTCTTAGTGGCGAACTGCTCTTTAATAAATGCCAGTCGTTGGTTTCTATCCTTGGCTAGAATATTCATAGTCATGGTGCAGCTGCCTGAATGTGGAGGCACAAAACAAAAATAAAATATACTCAACCAATGACCACACTGGCGCTGCACTACTATGAATCCAAGAGGAGAGAGGGAAAGAACAAATAAATAAAAATTACAGGAAAGCAGCTGGTACTTAGGCAGGGGTTGTGCCGACCTCTGTCAATAAACTAAATAGCAATGAACAAACACAAAAAAAATACCGCGCTATAACCGCCCCTCTAAGGAGGCTACTAGTGCATGAATACCCTATTGGTATATGTAAGACCAACTGGCTGCGGGCCCAAAGTGAAAGTGAAAGTACAAATAAAGTGCACGCTTATATTACGCCCCTAATTGGCACCTGGTTCCACAGCACAATCTAGCTCCAACAGTATTAATATTTACTCACATCTACCTGCTTAAGGGTAGAGAATTACCTACTTCAGCCGCAGGGTTGATGAGGCTGGCGTGCAGGGGTCCCGTGGCGTTCCTATACAGCAGGTGGGGCAGAAGAGATGCTTTGGCCGCAGGGTGGATGTGACCGGCGTGCAGGGTTGCTGCGCCGCTCCGGATCAGCGGGTAGGACGGAGGAGGTGTGGGCAGTGCAGAGCCAGAGGCGCCCCGGCCGGTAGCGACACTGGATGCACGCAAGAAACAGGACGGTGGCCGATACCAGTCGGCCGCTCGACCTGGCAGTGACGTCACTAGCTACGGAAGCAGCGAAGGGTCAGTTTCAACCAACGCGTTTCGAGGTGGGACGCACCTCTTCGTCAGGGTTACGGACCCTTCCCTGTGAAGCCACATATATTGATGTAAACTAATTACCTCCGCCCCCTCACCTTAACCCTTTGCAAGCCTCATTAACCTATCGGTATATTGTGAGCTGTCCTTCATAGATACTCTTTCCTATTAATGAGGTCAATCGGTCCTTTTTATTAATCTAATAATATATATAAAAAAGAGAGCTAAATTTTATTACCATACATTTAAGACTACAAGTAGACAACAATAAATAATAATAGATAATAGAATAGCTATAAATACTATAAATACTAAAAATACTATAAAAATGCACATGCGTGCAATTGGTTGAGTGAACAGTAATTCATTAAAAAGACAACAAACTGCTATGATATTGATATAAACACTAGAAAAAAAAATATATATATATGAATAAGGATAAAAATAAAGATAAAAATAAAAATAAACATGTATAGAAGTAAGAGAACTGGGGTGCAAAAATTACTGTAACTTAATGTGCGCACATCTGTAAATATATATATACACACATTTTCTATCGGATATGCATCCCAGGGATATCAGATCTCCATACTTGAATGTGGTTAAAAGGCATATAGCTCTAGCTCATGATTGAGGCCATTAGGGGCCAAACTATCCAACATAAAAATCCATTCGGATTCCATCCTGGACATCTGCTTGATAAAATCACCCCCTCTCCAATTAGGATGGACTATCTGGATGCCACAAAAACTCATACTTTTAAGAGATTGTTTATGCTTTTCTTTAAAGTGGCGCGAGAGTGGATGCCCCATAAAACCTTTTAAAATGTTCTTACAATGCTCCTTTAAACGGATACTAAGATGCCGTTTAGTGCGGCCCACATACAATTTATTGCATGCACATTGTATGATGTAAATTACCCCCTTTGAATTGCATGATATATCATCTCTAATAGTGAACACTCTTGTTCCATAAGCATTGGAGAAGGCAGACTGCTTATCTTTTTTGAAAGTGGTATGCGTGCAGGCGAAACACGTTCCACAGGGAGAAAAGCCTGTTTTAGTTGTTACTGCACTAGAATGGTTACCTTGTCCATTTGAACCTATCATTTTGGTTGTAGGGGCTATAAGCTGACCTAATGATTGAGATTTTCTATATATAAATTTGGGAATAGTAGGTAGAAAATCTCCTATTACCTTATCTTGCCTCAAAATTGACCAGTGTTTCCGTATAGTTCCCACAAATTTTTTATGATTAGCATGGTATCGTGTGATAATGGGTAAATTAGAAATCTGGTCCTTCAGGTCTACCTCCTTAATATTATTTACGTTCTTATTATTTGCCTTTTTCAACAGAGATTCCCTTGGTAGGATAGCCACGTCGTATTGTACTTTTTCCAGCAAGGATTTTGTGTAACCCTTATCCATAAATTGCTGAGTTAAATGATTGGCTTCTTGATTGTAGTCTACCATATTAGAGCAATTCCGTCTAATTCTAGTATATTGGCTCTTAGGTACGTTAGCTAGCCACACTGGTAGATGACAACTAGTAATGTGAATAAAGCTATTAGAGTCTACCTCTTTGCGGTGACATTTAGTGTGCAATTGGTTATTGTCCACATAGATATTTAAATCCAAGAAATTTATGTTAGTTGTACTAATGTTTGGGGTAAATTCCAGGCCATACTGGTTGCTGTTGAGGCCTGCAATGAATTTGTCCAGATCAGATTGCAGGCCATCCCAGATAAAAAGGATGTCATCTATAAAGCGGCGCCATATAACTAGGCCTGGATGTAATAGGCCTTCTGACATAATATGTGACTCCTCCCATTTGGCAACGTATATATTTGCATAACTTGGTGCGAAGCGCGTCCCCATGGCGGTCCCCCATGTTTGTAAATAGTGTTGGTCCTCATACACAAAGAAATTGTGTTGCAGTATAAATTTAATGCAATCCAAGATGTATTGAATTTGGGTTTGGGTGTAAGTGCCTAAGGAGCCAAGAAAATATTCCGCTGCCTCGCAACCTTTCTCCTGATTGATAACTGTGTACAGAGATTTGATGTCCAGGGTTCCCAGTATATACCTCTTATTCCATTTAATTTCCTTCAAAATTTCCAAAGTATGTCCTGTGTCTTTTAGGTATGCTGGAATAAGTTGCATACATTTTTGTAAATGTACATCCACATATCGTGATAAGTTGGCGGTCAAGTTGTTAATTCCGGATATAATCGGCCTGCCAGGTGGATGTGTTTGATCCTTATGTATCTTTGGAATATGGTAGAACACCGCCTTACTGGGATTCTTGTTTAAAATGTAATGATACTCCTTTGTGTTCAAGATGCCTCTTGATTTACCTTTATACGCCAATGCACTTAGTTTAATAATATACTGGGTGGTTGGGTCATATCTTAATTTCTTATATGTAATGGGATCACTTAGCAGTCGTAACGCCTCCTGATGGTACATGGAGTGATCCAAAATTACAATGCCCCCACCCTTGTCAGCTGGTCTGACAACAATGTTATTATTCGTTTGTAGATCTTTTATTGCTTTTCTTTCCTGTGAATTCAAATTATTCGGTAGATATTGCATGTTTTTAGTGTTATATTTCCTTATATCTCTTGAGACCAACATGTCAAAGGAATGAAAAGCTTTGGAATACTCCTGTATTGGGTGAAAGGTAGATGCATTGGCCAGAGACGTATGTACATATTCAGTAGTATTACACAGTCTAACATCCGTAGATATATGCTCCTTTTTCAGGAAGTACTTTTTGAGGGCCAGATTGCGGAGGTATTTTTTCATGCTAATATATAGCTCAAAGGGTTTGGCCTGTTTGGTTGGGGCAAATTTTAGCCCCTTCTGCAGCTAGCCCCTTCTCCCTGTGGAACGTGTTTCGCCTGCACGCATACCACTTTCAAAAAAGATAAGCAGTCTGCCTTCTCCAATGCTTATGGAACAAGAGTGTTCACTATTAGAGATGATATATCATGCAATTCAAAGGGGGTAATTTACATCATACAATGTGCATGCAATAAATTGTATGTGGGCCGCACTAAACGGCATCTTAGTATCCGTTTAAAGGAGCATTGTAAGAACATTTTAAAAGGTTTTATGGGGCATCCACTCTCGCGCCACTTTAAAGAAAAGCATAAACAATCTCTTAAAAGTATGAGTTTTTGTGGCATCCAGATAGTCCATCCTAATTGGAGAGGGGGTGATTTTATCAAGCAGATGTCCAGGAAGGAATCCGAATGGATTTTTATGTTGGATAGTTTGGCCCCTAATGGCCTCAATCATGAGCTAGAGCTATATGCCTTTTAACCACATTCAAGTATGGAGATCTGATATCCCTGGGATGCATATCCGATAGAAAATGTGTGTATATATATATTTACAGATGTGCGCACATTAAGTTACAGTAATTTTTGCACCCCAGTTCTCCTACTTCTATACATGTTTATTTTTATTTTTATCTTTATTTTTATCTTTATTCATATATATATATATTTTTTTCTAGTGTTTATATCAATATCATAGCAGTTTGTTGTCTTTTTAATGAATTACTGTTCACTCAACCAATTGCACGCATGTGCATTTTTATAGTATTTTTAGTATTTATAGTATTTATAGCTATTCTATTATCTATTATTATTTATTGTTGTCTACTTGTAGTCTTAAATGTATGGTAATAAAATTTAGCTCTCTTTTTTATATATATTATTAGATTAATAAAAAGGACCGATTGACCTCATTAATAGGAAAGAGTATCTATGAAGGACAGCTCACAATATACCGATAGGTTAATGAGGCTTGCAAAGGGTTAAGGTGAGGGGGCGGAGGTAATTAGTTTACATCAATATATGTGGCTTCACAGGGAAGGGTCCGTAACCCTGACGAAGAGGTGCGTCCCACCTCGAAACGCGTTGGTTGAAACTGACCTTTCGCTGCTTCCGTAGCTAGTGACGTCACTGCCAGGTCGAGCGGCCGACTGGTATCGGCCACCGTCCTGTTTCTTGCGTGCATCCAGTGTCGCTACCGGCCGGGGCGCCTCTGGCTCTGCACTGCCCACACCTCCTCCGTCCTACCCGCTGATCCGGAGCGGCGCAGCAACCCTGCACGCCGGTCACATCCACCCTGCGGCCAAAGCATCTCTTCCGCCCCACCTGCTGTATAGGAACGCCACGGGACCCCTGCACGCCAGCCTCATCAACCCTGCGGCTGAAGTAGGTAATTCTCTACCCTTAAGCAGGTAGATGTGAGTAAATATTAATACTGTTGGAGCTAGATTGTGCTGTGGAACCAGGTGCCAATTAGGGGCGTAATATAAGCGTGCACTTTATTTGTACTTTCACTTTCACTTTGGGCCCGCAGCCAGTTGGTCTTACATATACCAATAGGGTATTCATGCACTAGTAGCCTCCTTAGAGGGGCGGTTATAGCGCGGTATTTTTTTTGTGTTTGTTCATTGCTATTTAGTTTATTGACAGAGGTCGGCACAACCCCTGCCTAAGTACCAGCTGCTTTCCTGTAATTTTTATTTATTTGTTCTTTCCCTCTCTCCTCTTGGATTCATAGTAGTGCAGCGCCAGTGTGGTCATTGGTTGAGTATATTTTATTTTTGTTTTGTGCCTCCACATTCAGGCAGCTGCACCATGACTATGAATATTCTAGCCAAGGATAGAAACCAACGACTGGCATTTATTAAAGAGCAGTTCGCCACTAAGAACCCCACACCCCCTGACCTCTATTATAGCAGAGACCTACTAAAAAACTTGGAAAAAATGCTTAATGCTGAAATGAGGGACATGTGGGAGATAGCCTCACTTGAAAAATATTTACAGGCCCATATTATTCCTAAGGGCCTGGTAATATATAAAAGTCTTGCAGGTGATTTCGGGGACCCTGTTATACGGGATGAATGGGATCTGATGTTTCAAGGTTTTTCGCGTCAGGCCCTAGAGTTTATTATAAGCAAGCGCACCCAAAATATGACCAAGATTGGGTCTCAAATTAATAACATTTTTTAAAGAATTAGAGTCCTGCAATCTCACACAGGATGATGAGGAGCTTGCTGATAATATTCTCCAAAGATTAAGAGTTAAAGAAAAGGAAATCATAAACAAAAAAATGTCCAAATTCCGTAGAGACAATGTCCCCCAGAGTTGGATCCCAAATCCACCCGCATCAGTGAATAATGTCAGTATTACATCTGAGGATAGACTCATTACGGTAGATGAATATATTCTGTCACCTAGTCCAACTTGTAATACTTCAGTGGAATTCTCCATTTATGCCGAGTCTAATTCTACGCAATATACACCGGTTCCCAGAAATAGGAATATCAGTCGAACTAGTAATAATTTTACTGACCTGACTATTAATACTGGAGGGGGATCTCCGGGATGTTCATACACTCTATGTGACAACACTCCCATTTGTTCTAATAATCGGTTTTCACCTTTATTATGCATGGAAAACTCGGAATCTAGGGAGCAGATCCCAGCCAGGAAAACACCAATTAATATAAGGGTGGATAAGGGACATATTCCAAATAAAAAACATATCACCACAGCAAGAAAAGTAGCTACCAATGCATCTTCTGCTATTATGAATGATGCGGGTTTGAATACAAAATCCAACCAAGGACGCCTAAATAAAGTAATAAGCAAGAATACGAGTGTTAGGGGTCGAGTTCCCGCTTCTGCACAGGGGGAATCTCGAGCCACTTCCGCTGCGGTCTCCCATTCTTGTCCAGCCGCAGTGGAGCCTGCTCAGCAAGGACGTCGGTCCCAGCGTCTTGCTCATTCTCACTCTGTTCTGAGAGTTAGTGCTGCTTCTCCAGTCTCTGCCTTTAAAGTCAGTGCTGGTCAGCAGCGAGCGGACTTCTCTGGGACTAAGTCCTTGTCTGCATGTACTGAGCATGCCCAGCGTAAGGTCTCCCGTTGGAGATCGAGGGTCATGTGCTCAGTCTCTGCAGCACATTCCATTGGTCCTCTTGGCAGGTCCTAGAAGGGCAAAAGTGCTGTGGCCACTTCCTGTGCTGCTGCTATATTAACTGCGCATGACCGCACGGCCATGCGCTAGTATTTTCTTACAATTGCTTATGTGTGTATGTTGTGAGTGCAAGTCGTCCTTGGAAACCCCTACCCTATTGAATGTCTGTTCGCGGAAGGTGTATGGCTGCTACCTAGCGCCCGACTTAGCCTACAGCACTAACACACATCACAGCGTCCTGTAGCTGTGCCTGCCAGTACGGCGCCGTGCGCCTGCCTTGCGCTTTCCATACCCGAGTCTGGGTGGTTAGTGGCGTCCGTTAGTGCGGCATCGCTCGCACTCTTGTGCACATAGATTGCTTAAGGTTCTCTACACACCCAGTTGCGGTGTTACGCCAGCAAGGGTCTAATCGGGCTCCAATCCCTTCTGGGGTTAAGTCCGCTGACCACTTGCTCGCGCACTAGTGCGGTACTGCGGTCCTGTGAATTAACAGGATCACTTTCTTCACGCTGGGTGAGGTTTAACCCACGCGTGTATACCGCCATATTGTCTGCTAATTGCTAGCAGCAGGTTCTCACCTGCACGGTGGACCCCGGACTGCGAACGCACCTTTATCATCTGTCTTGGTGCGTTCCGCCAGTCCTAACATAATACTAGCGCCAGGGTCTGGCTAGTAAAATGGCGGACGATCAGCGGTTACAGCGGTACATCCAGCAGCTGGAGGGAAGGTTGGCGGCTTTTGAGCGTTCAACCTCAGCTGTGGATGTTACTGCTGTCGCTGTTCAGGCTGCAAGTGTGGCTGCAGCTACCTTGTCCACTGCCGCTCCTGTACCGACGCTATCTCGCCTCCCGCTACCAGAGAAATTTTCTGGTGACAGTAAGTCCTGTAGGGGTTTCGTGAGTCAGTGCTCAATACATCTCGAGCTTCTGGCCTCTCGTTTCCCTACAGAGCGGGCTAAGGTGGGCTTTATAATTTCCTTATTGTCGGACAGGGCGTTGCAGTGGGCTACGCCGCTGTGGGAGCGTGGCGATCATGTGGTGCAGAGTGCTCCGTTATTCCTGAGCACTCTGAAACAGGTCTTTCTAGGACCTCGTGTCACCCATGACACGGCGCTCCAACTGTTGGCACTGACTCAGGGCTCGTCCTTGGTCAGCCTTTTTGCCGTCCATTTCCGCACTCTGGCATCTGAGCTGGAGTGGACGGATAAAGCCCTTATCCCTATATTTTGGAGGGGGCTGGCTGACCACGTTAAGGACGCTCTGGCCACTAGGGAGATTCCCGCCACACTGGAGGAGTTAATAGCAGTATCTACTCGCATTGACCTCCGTTTTCACGAGCGGAGGTTAGAGCGAGCCCAGTGTAGGCAGAGGTTTCGGCTGGCTCCCACCTTCGCCATACCTTTGGAATCTCCAGTTCAGGCTCCTGAGTTCCAGGAACCTAAGGTGGTGTCACGAGCGGGATCTAAGTCCCAGACTGCTCGTGCACTCCAGGGTTGCCAGGTTTGCCAACAGTCAGGACATCTTGCCACCAGATGTCATCAGCGGTCGAGGAAACGTCAGCGTCTAGTGGTAGTAGGTGGAGGTGCACTAGACACTGCGACGTTTGCCTCCAAATTGTCCTTTAAGGGGACAATTACCTTTGGCTCATCCTCCCACTCGGTAGACCTCTGCGTGGATTCTGGGGCGGAGGGCAATTTTATGTCTTCTGCCTTCGCCCAACGTCACGCAATACCCCTGGTTATGCTATCCCAGCCAGTAACGGTACGAGTGGTGAATGGGTCGACACTCCCCGCACAGATAACACATCAGACCATCCCTATTACTCTGTCCCTGTCGCCATCCCATCAGGAGATTATTTCTCTGCTCGTCATTCCTGAGGGTATTGATGAGGTCCTGTTGGGGATACCTTGGCTACGGTACCACTCTCCTCACATCGAGTGGTCCTCAGGCAGAATTCTGGGATGGGGTGAATCATGTGGGGGTAGGTGTCACCGAGAGTGCGTTCAGGTTGCTACTACTGAGGTACCCGCAGATCTATCCTCTCTCCCCAAGCAATATTGGTCTTATGCAGACGTATTCTCCAAGAAGGCAGCGGAGACCCTTCCGCCCCATCGCCCCTATGACTGTCCTATCGATCTCTTGCCTGGTGCTGAGCCTCCCCGGGGTCGAGTCTATCCATTATCTCTCCCGGAAACGGAGGCAATGTCTCAGTACATACAAGAGAATCTGGCAAGAGGGTTCATTAGGAAGTCAGTGTCACCTGCTGGGGCAGGGTTCTTCTTCGTGCAGAAGAAGAATGGAGAACTACGTCCATGCATAGACTACAGGGGTCTTAATGCTATCACAGTTAAGAACAAGTACCCTTTGCCGTTGATTTCTGAGCTTTTCGATAGGCTTCGGGGAGCTAGAGTGTTTACGAAACTAGATCTGCGGGGTGCTTACAACCTGATTCGCATCCGTGAGGGGGACGAGTGGAAAACGGCATTTAACACCAGAGATGGGCACTATGAGTATCTGGTGATGCCCTTCGGGCTCTGTAATGCACCTGCCGTTTTTCAAGACTTTGTCAATGACATCTTCCGGGATATGCTTTCCACCTCGGTTGTAGTCTATCTGGATGATATTCTCATCTTTTCTCCAGATATTGACTCCCACCGGAGAGATGTTGGCAGAGTCTTCGACCTCCTACGGGCAAACTCTCTTTACGCAAAGTTGGAGAAGTGTGTGTTTGAGCAGGAGTCCTTACCTTTCCTGGGCTATATCATCTCCGCCCAGGGATTGGCTATGGATCCTGCCAAACTACAGGCTGTGATGGACTGGCAAGAGCCCCATTCTCTTAAAGCGGTGCAGCGCTTTATGGGGTTCATAAACTATTACCGCCAGTTCATTCCCCACTTCTCAACTCTGGTAGCTCCCTTGGTAGCCCTCACCAAGAAGGGAGCGAATCCCAAATTATGGTCGGAAGAGGTCTCCAAGGCCTTCACTTCTATTAAGTCCCACTTTGCTAGCGCTCCCATCTTACATCGCCCCGATGTGGATAAGCCATTCCTACTGGAGGTGGATGCCTCGTCCGTTGGTGCTGGAGCAGTCCTCTACCAAAAGGATGCTCAAGGTCGGAAGCATCCATGCTTCTTCTTCTCCAAGACCTTCACGCCAGCGGAGAGGAACTACTCCATCGGGGACAGGGAGTTGCTAGCAATGAAGTTGGCCTTTTCGGAGTGGAGACATCTTCTGGAAGGTGCGCGGTTTCCCTTCCAAGTTTACACGGACCACAAAAATTTGGTCTATTTGCAGACAGCCCAGCGGCTAAATTCTCACCAGGCCAGATGGTCCCTGTTCTTCTCCCGGTTCCACTTTTCCCTTCATTATCTCGCCGGGGAGAAGAATATCCGTGCTGACGCTCTCTCTCGCTCCCTTATGTCAACTGAGGAGGAGGAAGAGGAGCCTCGGCTTATTGTCCCTTCCGAGAGCCTGAGAACCATGGCGCCGGTTTCGCTAGAGTCTGTGCCTCCGGGCAAGACTTTTGTGCCCATTAATTTGCGACCGGAGGTTCTCTCTTGGGCTCATTCGTCCAGGGTGGGTGGACACTTTGGGACAAAGAGGACATCTGAGCTACTGGCGAGGACGTACTGGTGGCCGCATATGGTCCGGGATGTCAGGGATTATGTTCTGGCGTGTGTCTCCTGCGCCAAAAATAAATCTCCGCGTCAAAGGCCAGCTGGTTTGCTCTATCCCTTGCCGGTGGCAGATAGGCCCTGGGAGATGGTCGGGATGGACTTTGTTGTGGGTTTGCCCAAGTCTCGCGGCTGTACCATCATTTGGGTCATCACCGATCATTTCTCAAAAATGGTGCATTTGGTGCCGCTGCCGCGGTTACCTTCTGCACGGGCCTTGGCAGCGTTGTTCATCAGACATATCTTCCGCCTACATGGTATGCCAGACAAAATTGTCAGTGACCGGGGTCCCCAGTTTGCGTCTCGGTTCTGGAGAGAGCTCTGTCGTCTTCTCAGTATTGAGTTGAATCTCTTTTCCGCTTATCATCCCGAGACGAATGGGTTGGTAGAGAGGGCCAACCAGACCTTGGTCACATACCTGCGACATTTTGTTTCAGCCAGGCAGGATGACTGGGCATCCTTGCTATCATGGGCAGAGTTTGCACTGAACAACGCCGTTGCCGACTCCACTGGACAAACCCCATTCCTCCTCAACTATGGTCAGCATCCACGGGTACCTGTGCCTATGCCCGTGTCTTCCGCCGACTCCAGGGTGGCAGACTGGGCTGTGGAGGCACGGGATATTTGGGACCGCACTCAGGATGCCATTCGGGCCTCTAAGGAGAGAATGAGGTCCTCCGCTGATGCTCATCGGCGCCCCGCCCCGACCTTTGCTCCTGGCGACTTGGTGTGGCTTTCCGCCCGTAACATCAGGCTGCGAGTTGAGTCCACTAAATTTCCTCCTCGCTACTTGGGTCCATTCAAGGTCCTCGAACAGGTTAATCCTGTGGTCTATCGTTTGGCCCTTCCGCCACGCCTGGGTATCACCGACACCTTTCATGTGTCCCTCTTGAAACCCGTGTATATGTCCCGCTTTTCCGAGTCATCTGCTGGGACATCGGGTTCGTCTACGGACGATTATGAGGTGAACGCTATTTTGGGGTGCAAGGTGGTGCGTGGTAAAAAATTTTATTTGGTGGACTGGAAGGGTTATGGCCCCGAGGACAGGTCCTGGGAGCCTGTTGAGCACATTCGGGCTCCGCAGCTCATTGCTGCCTTCGAACGTAGCGAGGCCCAAGGAGGGGGGGTAATGTTAGGGGTCGAGTTCCCGCTTCTGCACAGGGGGAATCTCGAGCCACTTCCGCTGCGGTCTCCCATTCTTGTCCAGCCGCAGTGGAGCCTGCTCAGCAAGGACGTCGGTCCCAGCGTCTTGCTCATTCTCACTCTGTTCTGAGAGTTAGTGCTGCTTCTCCAGTCTCTGCCTTTAAAGTCAGTGCTGGTCAGCAGCGAGCGGACTTCTCTGGGACTAAGTCCTTGTCTGCATGTACTGAGCATGCCCAGCGTAAGGTCTCCCGTTGGAGATCGAGGGTCATGTGCTCAGTCTCTGCAGCACATTCCATTGGTCCTCTTGGCAGGTCCTAGAAGGGCAAAAGTGCTGTGGCCACTTCCTGTGCTGCTGCTATATTAACTGCGCATGACCGCACGGCCATGCGCTAGTATTTTCTTACAATTGCTTATGTGTGTATGTTGTGAGTGCAAGTCGTCCTTGGAAACCCCTACCCTATTGAATGTCTGTTCGCGGAAGGTGTATGGCTGCTACCTAGCGCCCGACTTAGCCTACAGCACTAACACACATCACAGCGTCCTGTAGCTGTGCCTGCCAGTACGGCGCCGTGCGCCTGCCTTGCGCTTTCCATACCCGAGTCTGGGTGGTTAGTGGCGTCCGTTAGTGCGGCATCGCTCGCACTCTTGTGCACATAGATTGCTTAAGGTTCTCTACACACCCAGTTGCGGTGTTACGCCAGCAAGGGTCCAATCGGGCTCCAATCCCTTCTGGGGTTAAGTCCGCTGACCACTTGCTCGCGCACTAGTGCGGTACTGCGGTCCTGTGAATTAACAGGATCGCTTTCTTCACGCTGGGTGAGGTTTAACCCACGCGTGTATACCGCCATATTGTCTGCTAATTGCTAGCAGCAGGTTCTCACCTGCACGGTGGACCCCGGACTGCGAACGCACCTTTATCATCTGTCTTGGTGCGTTCCGCCAGTCCTAACAATGAGTACAGCCAAAATTGGCGCAACTTATAAGAAAGATAAAACCACATTCACTCAATCACAAATTAATCGGGATTTTTTCCAGGCCAAATTTCCAAAACAAAGACAAAAAGAGGGAAAAGAGGGGGCAAACTCTCCAAAAAGAAATCAGATAAAGTAATTAATAATCCCCAGCATGTGTATAATCTCAGCTCACACCAACTATCTGGGAATGAGATTTCACTGCTGCAGAAGGGGCTAAAATTTGCCCCAACCAAACAGGCCAAACCCTTTGAGCTATATATTAGCATGAAAAAATACCTCCGCAATCTGGCCCTCAAAAAGTACTTCCTGAAAAAGGAGCATATATCTACGGATGTTAGACTGTGTAATACTACTGAATATGTACATACGTCTCTGGCCAATGCATCTACCTTTCACCCAATACAGGAGTATTCCAAAGCTTTTCATTCCTTTGACATGTTGGTCTCAAGAGATATAAGGAAATATAACACTAAAAACATGCAATATCTACCGAATAATTTGAATTCACAGGAAAGAAAAGCAATAAAAGATCTACAAACGAATAATAACATTGTTGTCAGACCAGCTGACAAGGGTGGGGGCATTGTAATTTTGGATCACTCCATGTACCATCAGGAGGCGTTACGACTCCTAAGTGATCCCATTACATATAAGAAATTAAGATATGACCCAACCACCCAGTATATTATTAAACTAAGTGCATTGGCGTATAAAGGTAAATCAAGAGGCATCTTGAACACAAAGGAGTATCATTACATTTTAAACAAGAATCCCAGTAAGGCGGTGTTCTACCATATTCCAAAGATACATAAGGATCAAACACATCCACCTGGCAGGCCGATTATATCCGGAATTAACAACTTGACCGCCAACTTATCACGATATGTGGATGTACATTTACAAAAATGTATGCAACTTATTCCAGCATACCTAAAAGACACAGGACATACTTTGGAAATTTTGAAGGAAATTAAATGGAATAAGAGGTATATACTGGGAACCCTGGACATCAAATCTCTGTACACAGTTATCAATCAGGAGAAAGGTTGCGAGGCAGCGGAATATTTTCTTGGCTCCTTAGGCACTTACACCCAAACCCAAATTCAATACATCTTGGATTGCATTAAATTTATACTGCAACACAATTTCTTTGTGTATGAGGACCAACACTATTTACAAACATGGGGGACCGCCATGGGGACGCGCTTCGCACCAAGTTATGCAAATATATACGTTGCCAAATGGGAGGAGTCACATATTATGTCAGAAGGCCTATTACATCCAGGCCTAGTTATATGGCGCCGCTTTATAGATGACATCCTTTTTATCTGGGATGGCCTGCAATCTGATCTGGACAAATTCATTGCAGGCCTCAACAGCAACCAGTATGGCCTGGAATTTACCCCAAACATTAGTACAACTAACATAAATTTCTTGGATTTAAATATCTATGTGGACAATAACCAATTGCACACTAAATGTCACCGCAAAGAGGTAGACTCTAATAGCTTTATTCACATTACTAGTTGTCATCTACCAGTGTGGCTAGCTAACGTACCTAAGAGCCAATATACTAGAATTAGACGGAATTGCTCTAATATGGTAGACTACAATCAAGAAGCCAATCATTTAACTCAGCAATTTATGGATAAGGGTTACACAAAATCCTTGCTGGAAAAAGTACAATACGACGTGGCTATCCTACCAAGGGAATCTCTGTTGAAAAAGGCAAATAATAAGAACGTAAATAATATTAAGGAGGTAGACCTGAAGGACCAGATTTCTAATTTACCCATTATCACACGATACCATGCTAATCATAAAAAATTTGTGGGAACTATACGGAAACACTGGTCAATTTTGAGGCAAGATAAGGTAATAGGAGATTTTCTACCTACTATTCCCAAATTTATATATAGAAAATCTCAATCATTAGGTCAGCTTATAGCCCCTACAACCAAAATGATAGGTTCAAATGGACGAGGTAACCATTCTAGTGCAGTAACAACTAAAACAGGCTTTTCTCCCTGTGGAACGTGTTTCGCCTGCACGCATACCACTTTCAAAAAAGATAAGCAGTCTGCCTTCTCCAATGCTTATGGAACAAGAGTGTTCACTATTAGAGATGATATATCATGCAATTCAAAGGGGGTAATTTACATCATACAATGTGCATGCAATAAATTGTATGTGGGCCGCACTAAACGGCATCTTAGTATCCGTTTAAAGGAGCATTGTAAGAACATTTTAAAAGGTTTTATGGGGCATCCACTCTCGCGCCACTTTAAAGAAAAGCATAAACAATCTCTTAAAAGTATGAGTTTTTGTGGCATCCAGATAGTCCATCCTAATTGGAGAGGGGGTGATTTTATCAAGCAGATGTCCAGGAAGGAATCCGAATGGATTTTTATGTTGGATAGTTTGGCCCCTAATGGCCTCAATCATGAGCTAGAGCTATATGCCTTTTAACCACATTCAAGTATGGAGATCTGATATCCCTGGGATGCATATCCGATAGAAAATGTGTGTATATATATATTTACAGATGTGCGCACATTAAGTTACAGTAATTTTTGCACCCCAGTTCTCCTACTTCTATACATGTTTATTTTTATTTTTATCTTTATTTTTATCTTTATTCATATATATATATATTTTTTTCTAGTGTTTATATCAATATCATAGCAGTTTGTTGTCTTTTTAATGAATTACTGTTCATTCAACCAATTGCACGCATGTGCATTTTTATAGTATTTTTAGTATTTATAGTATTTATAGCTATTCTATTATCTATTATTATTTATTGTTGTCTACTTGTAGTCTTAAATGTATGGTAATAAAATTTAGCTCTCTTTTTTATATATATTATTAGATTAATAAAAAGGACCGATTGACCTCATTAATAGGAAAGAGTATCTATGAAGGACAGCTCACAATATACCGATAGGTTAATGAGGCTTGCAAAGGGTTAAGGTGAGGGGGCGGAGGTAATTAGTTTACATCAATATATGTGGCTTCACAGGGAAGGGTCCGTAACCCTGACGAAGAGGTGCGTCCCACCTCGAAACGCGTTGGTTGAAACTGACCCTTCGCTGCTTCCGTAGCTAGTGACGTCACTGCCAGGTCGAGCGGCCGACTTGTATCGGCCACCGTCCTGTTTCTTGCGTGCATCCAGTGTCGCTACCGGCCGGGGCGCCTCTGGCTCTGCACTGCCCACACCTCCTCCGTCCTACCCGCTGATCCGGAGCGGCGCAGCAACCCTGCACGCCGGTCACATCCACCCTGCGGCCAAAGCATCTCTTCCGCCCCACCTGCTGTATAGGAACGCCACGGGACCCCTGCACGCCAGCCTCATCAACCCTGCGGCTGAAGTAGGTAATTCTCTACCCTTAAGCAGGTAGATGTGAGTAAATATTAATACTGTTGGAGCTAGATTGTGCTGTGGAACCAGGTGCCAATTAGGGGCGTAATATAAGCGTGCACTTTATTTGTACTTTCACTTTCACTTTGGGCCCGCAGCCAGTTGGTCTTACATATACCAATAGGGTATTCATGCACTAGTAGCCTCCTTAGAGGGGCGGTTATAGCGCGGTATTTTTTTTGTGTTTGTTCATTGCTATTTAGTTTATTGACAGAGGTCGGCACAACCCCTGCCTAAGTACCAGCTGCTTTCCTGTAATTTATATTTATTTGTTCTTTCCCTCTCTCCTCTTGGATTCATAGTAGTGCAGCGCCAGTGTGGTCATTGGTTGAGTATATTTTAATTATTAAAATCATTTTTTTTTCTGGAAAAAAATGGTTTGGGCTCCCATGTAATTTTCTTAACCATTATAGGGAAAGCAGACAGCTTTATAGCTATATATGGGAAGGGGGTAATGCCCATGGAGCTTTCCTGGCTATTATTATCGGCACACAACTGTATATATAGCCTTTACAGGGCTCTTCCCACTTGCCCTGTAGTGGTGGCAAGTGGAGTGATAGTTGGGGGGTTGATGTCACCTTTGTATTGTCAATTGACATCAAGCCCCAAGGTTAGTAATGGAGAGGTGTCTATAAGTTGCCCCCATTACTAACGCCATAGTCATATTGTATAAAATCACACCCAGAAAAAAGTCCTTTAATTGAAAGAATGACACAGGCTCCTTTAATAAATCTTAATTAAACCATAATGCCCATACCAGTGATGCCATTGTCTCTAGCAAGAAAATTAAAATAAAAACAACAATATTCCTCACCTTTCCGCAGAGAAGATAATAATCCATTTGTTTTGCGATGGGTCTAGCTCTGCTACATTTAGATGGCAGGCTGCATGGTTGCATGATGCGACATGTCATCCAGCAGAGACACTGACCAGCGTGATCTACTGCTGCCCAGTGTCTCCCAGCGAATTTGTAGAACCTGTCTAACTTCACTGCGAGCATGAGAAAGTTCTCACGCTCCCAGTGCCATCAGAAAGGTCCTGGGTAGTGTTGAGCATTCCGATACCGCAAGTATCGGGTATCGGCCGATATTTGCGGTATCGGAATTCCGATACCGAATTCCGATACTTCCCGCTTATCGGATACCGGAATCGGAAGTTCCCAGAATTCAAACTGCACGCAGCAGCCAATGAGGAATGAATTGAAGTGTGGGCACATCCTGTTTAGCATGGTGGGCATGTAAGTACTGGCAAGGCTGTGATTGGCTGCTGAAATGATGTCACCATGCACTATAAAAAACGCTGCCGCCATTTTGCGCTCACTCTGCTGTGATTTCAGTTAGGGACAGGATGCTGTGTTCTAACTGAGGGCCAGTTGAGATAGCTAATTGCTTTATTTTGCTTTTCCAAGGCTAATTTAGCAAACGCTGTGTTCACTGTTCAGTTCACCTTGCTCTTGCCTTGCAGCGCTGTTTTAACAGCGTTCTGCAAGGTCTCTGTGTGTGTGTGTGTGTGCAGCTCACTCTGTAGTCTGTGTGCAGCCATATACCAGGTTGTATTCAGCTCAGGGGGGGGTTCACACTGCCTCATACAGTTCTATCCATTGTCCTTTTTTGCTTATAGTGCAGCCTGCTGCACATTTTTTCTAAAATTTCCTATTAGTGTCTTTCCACCCGCCTCCAGCCAAATAGTGGAAAAACACTACATAGGATAACCTAGAGGGGGGTTTTTGGGCCTTGCAGCACCATTTACGGCTGTCTGCATGGTCTCCGTGTGAGCGCAGCTCGCCCTGTAGTCTGTGTGCAGCCACAGCCGGTTGTATTCAGCTCAGGGTTTGTCACTGCCTCATACTGTAAAATAACTTGTCCTTTTTTCAAATAGTGCAGCCTGTTGAAAATTTTTTGAAAAATTTCCTATTAGTGTCTTTCCACCCGTCTCCAGCAAAATAGTGGAAAAACACTAGATAGGATAACCTAGAGGAGGGTTTTTGGGCCTTGCAGCGCCGTTTACGGCTGTCTGCACGGTCTCCGTGTGAGCGCAGCTCGCCCTGTAGTCTGTGTGCAGCCACAGCCGGTTGTATTCAGCTCAGGGTTTGTCACTGCCTCATACCATCAAATAACTTGTCCTTTTTTTCAACTAGTGCAGCCTGTTTAAATTTTTTTTTAAAAATTCCTATTAGTGTCTTTCCACCCGTCTCCAGCTAAATAGTGGAAAAACACTAGATAGGATAACCTAGAGGAGGGTTTTTGGGCCTTGCAGCGCCGTTTACGGCTGTCTGCACGGTCTCCGTGTGAGCGCAGCTCGCCCTGTAGTCTGTGTGCAGCCACAGCCGGTTGTATTCAGCTCAGGGTTTGTCACTGCCTCATACCATTAAATAACTTGTCCTTTTTTTTCAACTAGTGCAGCCTGTTGAAAATTTTTTTAAAAATTCCTATTAGTGTCTTTCCACCCGTCTCCAGCAAAATAGTGGAAAAACACTACATAGGATAACCTAGAGGAGGGTTTTTGGGCCTTGCAGCGCCGTTTACGGCTGTCTGCACGGTCTCCGTGTGAGCGCAGCTCGCCCTGTAGTCTGTGTGCAGCCACAGCCGGTTGTATTCAGCTCAGGGTTTGTCACTGCCTCATACCGTCAAATAACTTGTCCTTTTTTTCAACTAGTGCAGCCTGTTTAAAAATTTTTTAAAAAATTCCTATTAGTGTCTTTCCACCCGTCTCCAGCTAAATAGTGGAAAAACACTAGATAGGATAACCTAGAGGAGGGTTTTTGGGCCTTGCAGCGCCGTTTACGGCTGTCTGCATGGTCTCCGTGTGAGCGCAGCTCGCCCTGTAGTCTGTGTGCAGCCACAGCCGGTTGTATTCAGCTCAGGGTTTGTCACTGCCTCATACCATTAAATAACTTGTCCTTTTTTTTCAACTAGTGCAGCCTGTTGAAAATTTTTTTAAAAATTCCTATTAGTGTCTTTCCACCCGTCTCCAGCAAAATAGTGGAAAAACACTACATAGGATAACCTAGAGGAGGGTTTTTGGGCCTTGCAGCGCCGTTTACGGCTGTCTGCACGATCCCCGTGTGAGTTAAACTCGCTCTGTAGCCCGATCTGCACAAAAAAAAAAAAGTAAAGTTCACCAAACACCACTTAACACTTGTGTAGGCCACATTTTATCAATAATAAAGTCTAGTCCACACTTTACAACATTAGTGTTTCTTACACCTGTTAGGAGGAGCATTTCAGGAATAAGCACACTAAGGCCTTAGTACTTTTCTGCTTATCTTTATCTGTCAACCAAGATGAAGAGGGCAGGGAGTAAGGGGCGTGGGCGTGGGCGCGGAGCAGGGAGAGGAGCAGGGAGAGGACGTGGTGATTCTGTGCCTGCTGCGGGCACCGGTGACTCATCATCACCCAGTTTCAGCAGGGAACAGTCCTTCATGCGCAGCTTTGTTGGAGAGCGCCGTGCACCGCTGCTGCGTGAAGATCAAATTGAAGCCGTTGTTGGATGGATGGCAGCTAACGCATCGACTTCAATTAGTGCCACATCCTCTCAGGCACAGACCACTGGAGAGCAGCCATCTGTCTCTTCACCACCTGCAAAATTGGCCAGGCAGTCAGAGAGCCCAGGACAGGAGCCGTCTCTACTTCTGTTCTCTGAATCTCTTGGCTTGGAAACAGTGGGCCAGCCAAGCAGCATTGGAGAAATGGAAGAAGAGGCAGTGTGCAGTGATGCCCAACACCTTTGTCTCTCTGACTCTGAAGAGGCGGGTGGGCCAGTGCCTCCGGTGACCACAGCACAGTACGCATCTGATGATGAAACTCAGGTGCCGCTTTCTGGTGCGTACTGTGCTGCCGAGACTACCCAGGAGGAGCAGTTGGTGGCAGAGGGTAGTGGAGATGATGAGGTCCTTGACCCATCGTGGCGTGAGGAACAGGAAGGTGGTGGGAGCAGCTCTGAGGAAGAGATTCCCCAAACGGGCCAAAGAGGGAGAGGGAGGGGGAAGACTGCGGAGCCTGTAGCCTCCACTTTGGCACCCGTTAGGAGCCTGTCTCTTCCACAAGCCAAAAAGGGCGCTCCCAAGACTTGCAGTGCCTGGTCCTTTTTTGACACAGTTGCAGATGACATTTGTTTTGTCAAATGCAAGTTGTGTCATCAGAAAGTCAAAAGAGGGAAAAGTGTCAGCAACCTCAATACCACAAATATGTGGAAACATGTGCGGACCAGGCATGCGGTGGAGTTACAAAAACACACTGAAGACCTAGGCCAACCAACAGCGGCAGCTACCACCTCTTCAGCTCGTGTTACCTCTTCCTCCAGCTCACGCACAGCTTGTTCGGCTTCCTCCTTGGATCGCCATGGAAGAACCTCTGGCACTGTTGTCCAGAGACCTAGTGTAATTCCACCCACAGCACCACGTTCCCAGTCATCCTCACACTCCCAGCCTAGTCTACAGCCATTGGTAGTACAGGCATGGGAGAAAAGGCGGGCATTCTCGGCAAACCACCCCCGAGCACAGGCTCTGAATGCAGGCATTGCCAAACTTCTGTCGCTGGAAATGCTCTCATTCAGGCTGGTGGAGACTGACAGCTTCCGTGACTTGATCACATTGGCAGTCCCACAGTACAAGGTGCCCAGCCGCTTTTACTTCAGCAGGCAAGCCGTCCCTGCCTTGCACAAGCATGTGGAGGGACAAATAAAACACGCGCTACTGAACGCCGTCAGTAGCAAGGTCCACCTCACCACCGATGTGTGGACCAGTCAACATGGACAGGGGCGATACCTTTCCGTCACTGCCCATTGGGTTAATGTTGTTGAGCCGGGTACAGACCGTGCGAGTGGCGCAGGACGTGTCCTGCCCACTCCAAGGATTGCAGGAATCCAGTCTGTACGCATTGACTCCTCCTCTTACACAAGTTCCTCAGATTCATCGCTGCAGGATCCGTCACAGTCCACCTCCACATGGACCCGTGAACGTTTACCTATTACAACTGACATGAGTATAGCCGTGGCCAAACGTCAGCAGGCCGTCTTGAAATTAGTTTCTTTGGGGAATCGAAGCCACACAGCGCAGGAGCTCTGGAATGCCCTAAAGCAGGAGAGTGATGTGTGGTTTGTGCCAGCAAATCTCCAGCCAGGCATGGTAGTGTGTGACAATGGCCGAAATCTGGTGGCAGCTTTAGCCCTTGGCAACCTCACTCACATCCCATGTCTGGCACATGTGCTCAATTTGGTTGTGCAAAGTTTTCTGAGGGACTATCCGGATCTTGATGCCCTGCTGCACAAGGCCCGCCTAGAGTGTGCTCACTTGCGGCGTTCCAGCTTGGCAAGATCCCGCATTGCTGCTCTGAGCGTCGGTTTCGCCTTCCTGAACATCGCATCATATGTGACCTACCTACCAGGTGGAATTCCACGTTACATATGTTGGAGCGGTTGTGTGAGCAGCAGCAAGCAGTAATGGAGTAGCAGCTGCATCAGGCGCAAAGAAGTCGCAGTCAGCGCCGATCAGACTTCACAACCACAGAGTGGGCCACTATGAAGGACGTCTGCCAGGTTTTGCGTCCTTTCGATTATTCCACGTGGATGGCAAGTGCAGATGATGCACTAGTCAGCATGACTGTCCCCCTTATCTGCCTGCTTCAAGAAACCCTGCAAGGGATAAGGGATGATGTGGAAGAGGTGGAGGATGAGGAGTCACCTTTTCCATCAGCTTCTGGACAGTCAGCGCCACGTGGTTCCTCACAAAGGGGTCGGCAGGGGACCCTTTGTGAGGAGGATGAGGAGGAGTCAATGGACGAGGAAGAGCTACGTCCAGAGGAGGGAGTTACACCATTGTCCAGTGGTCAGTGTGTACAGCGAGGGTGGGGTGATGAAGAGCGGGCAGAGATCATGTCTCAAGCAGGGGACAGCGTTTCTGGGCCAGTTGGCAGTCTGTAGCACATGGTTGATTTCATGTTGCAGTGCCTGAGAGATGACCGCCGCATCGACCACATTCTCAACGTGCCTGATTATTGGGTGTACGCCCTCCTCGATCCTCGCTACCGTGACAACGTCCAAAACCTCATCCCGACGTTGACACGGGAGCGTAAAATGCGGGAGTACCACGACACACTGGTGAATTCCATCATCTTCTCCAGTCCAACTGAGAGGAGTGCTGCTAGTGCTTTACAAAGCAGCTCAGTGCGTCGAGGCAGTGGAGGAGGCTCTGCACAAAGAGGGAGCAGAAGCAGTGCCTCTGCCCAAGGCAAGACCAGTATGGCACAACTGTGGAAAACTTTTGTGTGCCCGCCCCAAATGTCTACACCATCACCGGCGGCTCCAGTCAGCAGGAGGCAATGGTTCCGTCAGATGGTGACAGACTACATGGCTTGCCCTCTTACTGTACTCCCAGACGGCTCTTCCCCGTTCAAGTTTTGGGTCTCTAAGCTGGATACATGGCCAGAGCTAAGCCAGTATGCATTGGAGGTGCTGGCTTGCCCTGCGGCTAGTGTCTTATCGGAACGTGTCTTTAGTGCCGCAGGTGGTGTACTAACAGACCGTCGCATGCGACTATCCTCCGATAACGTTGACCGGCTTACTTTCCTGAAAATGAACCAGGCCTGGATCTCGCAGGAATTTGCCACTCCTCTGCATGATTAAGTAATTGGGTGTCATCCAGGTCTCCTGATGTGTTCATCTTTCTACCACCTGAACTGCTATTCCTGGGCTCCAACACCGCCAGTTGCGGCTCAGAAGTGCAGGCTGCACAGTCAAAACATACGACCCAGTGTTATTGGGTTTCAGTAACGTCAGCTGATCCCCAGCTGTGTAGCCGGCAATGTGTCCTGCGACCGCCACGCTGGCACAACAACCTAAATGTAAGGGAACCTTTCCCCCCCTCCCCCCTCGGCGTTTGTTACTGAAAGAGCCATCTTGTGCAGCAGTAATGTTGCACAAGGAAAAGGTAGCTCTTTTAGTTTAGCTCCTTGCACAGCAGAACTTAACACTTATAAAATGTGTTCACTGATACCGTTATACCGTCCCGGAGCTGGGACTTTCCTTCATAATGTGACGCAGCACAGCCGTCATTCCTACCCCCTTGGTGCCATGCGCTGCCTCCTCAGCGTTGTTTTAAGCTGTCACGGAGCCTGCGCTGTTCTGTTATCCCTTGGCCATGGCCAGTTTGCGCTGCCTGTCTTCTGACATAATTTGGTGTCAGGATGGCTGCGCCTGTGCGCCCGCGCTGCCCGAGAAGCCGCCTCGCAGTGTCTTCTGATTGAATCACACTGCGAGCCTGGGATCCATGGGCATGCGCAGTGCATATCTTCACCTCGGGCTCTCGCCCATCTCCCTCCGCCTTCTTTAGACTGTGCACCGTCAGCTGATCCCTAATAGCATGCCACGCCGTGACACCGCACAGTCTGAAGAAGAGGGAAGGAGGGGAGTGAGAGGCGAGGCTATGCACTGTGCATGCCCATGGATCCAAGGCCCGCAGTGGGATTACATTAGACGACACTGCGAGGTGAGATCTGGAGCAGCGTGGACGCACAGGCACTGACAGCCTGACACCAAATTATGTCAGAAGACAGGCAGCGCAAATTGGGCATGGCCAAGGGATAACAGACCAGCGCAGGCTCCGTGACAGCTTAAAACAACGCTGAGGAGGCAGCGCACGGCACCAAGGAGATAGGAATGACAGCTGTGCTGCGTCCCATTACGAAGGAAATTCCCACCTCCGGGACGGTTTTACGGTATAAGGGGACACATTTTTAGTGTTTACTTCTGTGTTTGCAAGGAGCATAATTAAAAGAGCAACCTTTTCCTTTTGCATCCTTAGTGCTGCACAAGATGGCTCTTTCAGCTACAAACGTCTTGGGGGGGGGGTTAAAGGTTCCCTTTCAACTTGCTCCAATCAGGCTTCGGCCTACACTCTGTTCCTCTGCTCCTCCTGCTGTCCCTGGGCTCTAACACCGCCAGTTGGTGCCTGGAAGTGCTGTGTGCACAGTCAACAGTCGCTCCTCTGTTATTGGGGTTCAGTAACGTCAGCTGATCCCCAGCTGTGTGTGCGGCAATACCTCCAATCTGCTCCTCCTGCTGTCCCTGGGCTCTAACACCGCCAGTTGGTGCCTGGAAGTGCTGTGTGCACAGTCAACAGTCCAGGGCCGGCTCCAGGTTTTCGAGGGCCCCGGGCGAAAGAGTCTCAGTGGGCCCCCCCCTTTAACACATACCCCGATTTATGATGCACAGATACGGCAGAGAAATGTATAGTACAATGCCAGATTTCACTTCTTACATGAGTGACAGCTATTGTAAATTCTGCAGTGTATATATACAGGAGGAAAGGTGCTGTGCAGTGTATATATACAGGAGAGGTGCTTTTCTGTTTTGAGTTTTTCTATGAAACAAAGAGTTTTCTACATAAACAACGTTGTTTGGTTTTGCGGCCCCAACAGATCTGTGCTACAAAGTAACAGGTGGCTCGGGCATTAATGAGGGACCTGATGCTGAATCCTTTCCACAAACCCTAATGACCCAATTAGTGCCCTGTCATTAGAAGCTCATTAAACGCCTCCGTCCCGAGCAGTCATGTACAGTATGGGGGGATCCTGCAGCCCACTCCCTGACTGCTCCATACCATACACTGCCCTCTGTCGCTCTCACTATTATCCTGTGCATTTCTCTGTCATCGTTACCCCATGTTACACTTGTCACCCCCCACTACAGAGTAGCAGGGCAGCCAATGTCACCCCCTCCCGGACCCTAATGGCAGCAGGAAATGTCTGCTCCTCTATTGGGTTGGAACCTGATTTAATCAAGGAATAATGTGGATTTGTTGCCGGTGGCTGCAGGGGAAGGGTTAAGTGATGCCATGTCCTTGGTGGGAGCAGTGGCAGCTGCTGGGACCTGGACAGAGACAACCAATGTTGCTGTGACTGCACAGTGTGATGTGGAGGAGAGAAGCTGAGACTCCGGAGCAGAAATCACCCACATGCCAGCACTGGGCAGAGTCCCTCCAGTCACCAGCCTGGGGCCACGGGGCCTCAACGTACAGGCCACAGCTCAGTTTTATCCATGGCAGCAGCTCCCCTTCCTCCTGGCATCTGGTTAACCCCATTTATGCAGGTCGGATTGTTATCTTTAAGGTTCAGCAATAACCTTCATACAGATGGGAAGGGGTTAAGCTTCTTCCTACCCCACTGGTGCAGGTTTGGTGCAGCATGCATGTATTCTGGGTGAGATGGGCGGCTACAGGCTGCAGGCTGCACCCCACCAGCTGCTCCTCCAGACATCACCCACATTTTTAGGCAGCGGAGACAGACAGCAGCAGACTGAGCCACAACTGCAACCACTGCTGGATACCTTTGCACTCACTCAGGCACTAGTAGGACGGAGCTCCTCCGGAATCTGCCTGATAAACTTCAGCACTGTCTGCAGCCACCCAGGGGGGAGAGCAGAGAACGTGCTCTCTTCGCCCACAATGTCACACTGGCTGCCTTCTGTTAACCCCTATGTGTGCCTGCCTGGCTGCACTGACTGAGTGAGAAGATGCTTGTGTCAGAGCTGGCACATAGGGGTTAAGAGAACGCAGCCAGCAGTGACTTTGTGGGGGGAGAGAACATGTTATCTCCTGCTCTGCTCTCCCAGCTGTATCTATGACAGCATGAGTGGGCCCCCCCTCTCCCCAGGGCCCCGGCATTTGCCCGCTGTGCCGGGTGCTGACGCCGGCCCTGCAACAGTCGCTCCTCTGTTATTGGGGTTCAGTAACGTCAGCTGATCCCGAGCTGTGTGTGCAACAATACCTCCAATCTGCTCCTCCTGCTGTCCCTGGGCTCTAACAATGGCAGTTGGTGCCTGGAAGTGCTGTGTGCACAGTCAACAGTCGCTCCTCTGTTATTGGGGTTCAGTAACGTCAGTTGATCCCCAGCTGTGTGTGCGGCAATACCTCCAATCTGCTCCTCCTGCTGTCCCTGGGCTCTAACACCGCCAGTTGGTGCCTGAAAGTGCTGTGTGCACAGTCAACAGTCGCTCCTCTGTTATTGGGGTTCAGTAACGTCAGCTGATCCCCAGCTGTGTGTGCGGCAATACCTCCAATCTGCTCCTCCTGCTGTCCCTGGGCTCTAACACCGCCAGTTGGTGCCTGGAAGTGCTGTGTGCACAGTCAACAGTCGCTCCTCTGTTATTGGGGTTCAGTAACATCAGCTGATCCCCAGCTGTGTGTGCGGCAATACCTCCAATCTGCTCCTCCTGCTGTCCCTGGGCTCTAACACCGCCAGTTGGTGCCTGGAAGTGCTGTGTGCACAGTCAACAGTCGCTCCTCTGTTATTGGGGTTCAGTAACGTCAGCTGATCCCAAGCTGTGTATCCAGCAACGTGTCATGCGACTGCCACGCTGGCACAACTAAAATGTAAGGGAACCTGTCCCCCCCCCTAGGCGTTTGCCACTGAAAGAGCCACCTTGTGCAGCACTAATACTGCACAAGGAAAAGGTCGCTCTTGAAATTATGCTCCTTGGAAAACCTGAACTACACACTCATGTAATGTGTCCCCTCACACCGTCCAACCGTCACGGAGGTGGGACTTTCCTTTGTAATGTGACGCAGCACAGCCGTCATTCCTACCCCCTTGGCACCGTGCGCTGCCTCCTTAGCGTTGTTTGATTCCGTCATGGACCCTGCGCTGTTATGTTATCCCTTGGCCATGCACAGTTTGCGCTGCCCGTCCTCTGACATCATTTGTTGTCGTCCTGGCTGCGCCTGTGCGTCCACGCTGCCCGAAATGCCACCTCGCAGTGTCGTCTAATGTGATCCCACAGTGGGCCTGGTATCAATGGCCATGCGCAGTGCATATACTAGCCTCTCACTCCCCTTCTTCACGCTTCTTCAGACTAGGCGGCGTCAGCTGATCCCTAATAGCATGCCACGGCCGTGACGCCGCACAGTCTGAAGAAGCAGGAAGGAGGTGAGTGAGAGGCGATGATATGCACTGCGCATGCCCATGGATCCCTGGCCCGCAGTGGGATAACATTAGATGACACTGCGAGGTTGGATCTCCGGCAGCTTTGACACACAGGCACTGCCAGCCTGACACCTAAATGATGTCAGAAGACGGGCACTGCTAACTGTGCATGACCAAGGGATAACATTACAGCGCGGGCTCCGTGACAGAACCAAACAACGTTGAGGAGGTGGCGCACGGCACCAAGGGGGTTGGAATGATGGCTGTGCTGTGTCACATTACAAAGGAAAGTCCCACTTCCGTGACGGTTTTACGGTGTGAGGGGACACATTATATGAGTGTGTACTTCAGCGTTTGCAAGGAGCATAATTTTAGCAGCCACCATTTTCCATGTGCAGTATTACTGCTGTACAAGATGGCTCTTTCAGCAACAAATGCCTGGGGGGGGGGGTTAAAGGTTCCCTTTCAACTTGCTCCACTGCAGGCTTCGGCCTACACTCTGCTCCTCTTTGATTCCCTGGGTTTCAACACTGTCAGTTGCCACCTGGAAGTGTTGTCTACACAGAAAAAACACTAGCTGATGTGTCAGTGGGGTTCAGCACCGCCAGCTGTTCCCCTGCTGTGTAGTCGGCAACATGTCCAGCACAAGCCACGCTGGCACAACAGAACAAAAGCTGCCACCAGTGCAGGCTTCGGCCTACACTCTGCTCCTCTCCTCCTCCTGCTGACCCTGGGCTCTAACACCGCCAGTTTTTGCCCGGAAGTGCTAGCTGCACAGAGAAAAACACCCGCCAATGTGTCAGTGAGGTTCAGCACTGCCAGCTGTTCCCCTGCTGTGTAGCCGGCAACGTGACCTGCAAACGCCACGCAGGCACATGAACTGAAACTGAAGGGAGCCTGCCCCCACCCCCTGGTGTTTCTATGTATAACAGCCACCTTGTACAGCAGTAATGCTGCATTTGTACAAGGTGGCTGACTTTTTCTCCTTGCCCACGTGGAACTCAACACGTACAAAATGTGTCTCATTGAGACCATTCCACTGTCCCTGAGGTGAGACTTTCCTTTCTAATGATACGCAGCACCCCCCTTGGTAGCGCTTCCCGTCTTCTGACATCATTGGTTGACTGGCTGCGCCTGTACGTCCACCCTGCTCGACACAACGCCACTCGGTGTCTTACTTATTTTGACAGCGAGGGTGTGATTGATGGGCATGTGCAGTGCATATGTTCGCCTGTCTTCACTAATCTCCTTCCGCCTTCTTCAGACTGGGCGGCCTCATGGCCAAGGCATGCGATAAGGGATCAGCTGAGGCCGCCCAGTCTGAAGCAGGTGTAAGGACATGTGTGAGCGGCGAGCATATTTACTGCACAAGGCCATGAATCCCATCCCCGCAGTGTGATTTTTTGAAAACACACTGTGTGTCTGGGATTCATGGCCATTGCTAACCGCACCGGCCTACGTGAAATGAGGTCATAAGACAGGCAGTGCTTACAGGGCATTGCCAAGGGATAACGCAAGAGCGCAGACTCCTGTACAGCAAATATCATCGCCCAGGAGGATGCGCCCAGCACCTAGGTGTAAATTTTGACACCTGTGCTGAGTCTCCTTAAAAAGACAAGTCACGCCTCCACTACAGTTTGACTGTAGAATGGGCGGAATTGTTTACGTGTTTCATTCTGCGTGTGCAAGTTGAAAAATTCATAGAGCAACCTTTTACTTGTGCAGCATTAATGCTGCACAAGGTGTGGCTCTTGTACTTTGTAACACCTGAGGGGGGGTTTAAAGGTAACCTTTGAAATTGGTTCAACTAGGCTTCGGCCTACACTCTGCTCCTCTCCTCCTCCTGCTGACCCTGGGCTCTAACACCGCCAGTTTTTGCCCGGAACTGCTAGCTGCACAGAGAAAAACACCCGCCAATGTGTCAGTGGGGTTCAGAACCGCCAGCTGATCCCCTGCTGTGTGTTATGATTAGGTAATTCAGAACCACAATGGACCTTGAAGTTCAGAGCACACAAAGTGACCTGACAATAACCAAAAGACATAGGACGAGCTCTGAGACGTGGGAACTCTGCTGACCGCAATCCCTAATCCTATCCAACCACACTAGAGGCAGCCGTGGATTGCGCCTAACGCTCCCTATGCAACTCGGCACAGCCTGAGAAACTAGCTAGGCCTAAGATAGAAAAATAAGCCTACCTTGCCTCAGAGAAATACCCCAAAGGAAAAGGCAGCCCCCCACATATAATGACTGTGAGTAGAGATGAAAATACAAACGCAGAGATGAAATAGATTTAGCAAAGTGAGGCCCAACTTACTGAACAGACCGAAGATAGGAAAGATAACTTTGCGGTCAACACAAAACCCTACAAACAACCACGCAGAGGGGCAAAAAGACCCTCCGCACCGACTAACGGTACGGAGGTGCTTCCTCTACGTCCCAGAGCTTCCAGCAAGCAAGAAAAACCAATTAAGCAAGCTGGACAGAAAAAATAGCAAACAAAAATAACACAAGCAAAACTTAGCTTATGCAGAGCAGACAGGCCACAGGAACGATCAGGAGGAAGCAAGACCAATACTAGAACATTGACTGGAGGCCAGGAGCAAAGCACTAGGTGGAGTTAAATAGAGCAGCACCTAACGACTTCACCACATCACCTGAGGAAGGAAACTCAGAAGCCGCAGTACCACTTGTGACCACAGGAGGGAGCTCTGCCACAGAATTCACAACAGTACCCCCCCCTTGAGGAGGGGTCACCGAACCCTCACCAGAGCCCCCAGGCCGACCAGGATGAGCCATATGAAAGGCACGAACAAGATCGGCAGCATGGACATCAGAGGCAAAGACCCAGGAATTATCTTCCTGACCATAACCCTTCCACTTAACCAGATACTGGAGTTTCCGTCTCGAAACACGAGAATCCAAAATCTTCTCCACAATATACTCCAACTCCCCCTCCACCAAAACCGGGGCAGGAGGATCAACAGATGGAACCATAGGTGCCACGTATCTCCGCAACAATGACCTATGGAATACGTTATGGATGGAAAAAGAATCAGGAAGGGTCAAACGAAAAGACACAGGATTAAGAACCTCAGAAATCCTATACGGACCAATGAAATGAGGCTTAAACTTAGGAGAGGAAACCTTCATAGGAATATGACGAGATGACAACCAAACCAAATCCCCAACACGAAGTCGGGGACCCACACAGCGTCTGCGATTAGCGAAACGTTGAGCCTTCTCCTGGGACAAGGTCAAATTGTCCACTACATGAGTCCAAATCTGCTGTAACCTGTCCACCACAGTATCCACACCAGGACAGTCCGAAGACTCAACCTGCCCTGAAGAGAAACGAGGATGGAACCCAGAGTTGCAGAAAAACGGCGAAACCAAGGTAGCCAAGCTGGCCCGATTATTAAGGGCGAACTCAGCCAAAGGCAAGAAGGACACCCAATCATCCTGATCAGCAGAAACAAAGCATCTCAGATATGTTTCCAAGGTCTGATTGGTTCGTTCGGTCTGGCCATTAGTCTGAGGATGGAAAGCCGTGGAAAAAGACAAATCAATGCCAATCCTAGCACAAGAAGCTCGCCAAAACCTCGAAACAAACTGGGAACCTCTGTCAGAAACGATGTTCTCTGGAATGCCATGTAAACGAACCACATGCTGGAAGAACAATGGCACCAAATCAGAGGAGGAAGGTAATTTAGACAAGGGTACCAAATGGATCATCTTAGAGAAGCGATCACAAACCACCCAAATGACCGACATTTTTTGAGAGACGGGGAGATCCGAAATAAAATCCATAGAGATATGTGTCCAAGGCCTCTTCGGGACCGGCAAGGGCAAAAGCAACCCACTGGCACGAGAACAGCAGGGCTTAGCCCGAGCACAAATCCCACAGGACTGCACAAAAGAACGCACATCCCGCGACAGAGACGGCCACCAAAAGGATCTAGCCACTAAATCTCTGGTACCAAAGATTCCAGGATGACCAGCCAACACCGAACAATGAACCTCAGAGATAACTTTATTCGTCCACCTATCAGGGACAAACAGTTTCTCCGCTGGGCAACGATCAGGTTTATTAGCCTGAAATTTTTGCAGCACCCGCCGCAAATCAGGGGAGATGGCAGACAAAATTACTCCCTCTTTGAGAATACCCGCCGGCTCAGACAAACCCGGAGAGTCGGGCACAAAACTCCTAGACAGGGCATCCGCCTTCACATTTTTAGAGCCCGGAAGGTACGAAACCACAAAGTCAAAACGGGAGAAAAACAGCGACCAACGAGCCTGTCTAGGATTCAACCGTTTGGCAGACTCGAGATAAGTCAAGTTCTTGTGATCAGTCAAGACCACCACGCGATGCTTAGCTCCTTCAAGCCAATGACGCCACTCCTCGAATGCCCACTTCATGGCCAGCAACTCTCGATTGCCAACATCATAATTTCGCTCAGCAGGCAAAAACTTCCTGGAAAAGAAGGCGCATGGTTTCATCACCGAGCAATCAGAACTTCTCTGCGACAAAACAGCCCCTGCTCCAATTTCAGAAGCATCAACCTCGACCTGGAACGGAAGCGAAACATCTGGTTGACACAACACAGGGGCAGAAGAAAAACGACGCTTTAACTCTTGAAAAGCTTCCACAGCAACAGAAGACCAATTGACCACATCAGCACCCTTCTTGGTCAAATCGGTCAATGGTTTAGCAATACTAGAAAAATTACAGATGAAGCGACGATAAAAATTAGCAAAGCCCAGGAACTTTTGCAGACTCTTCAGAGATGTCGGCTGAGTCCAATCATAGATGGCCTGGACCTTAACAGGGTCCATCTCGATAGTAGAAGGGGAAAAAATGAACCCCAAAAATGAAACCTTCTGAACACCAAAGAGACACTTTGATCCCTTCACAAACAAAGAATTAGCACGCAGGACCTGGAACACCATTCTGACCTGCTTCACATGAGACTCCCAATCATCCGAGAAGACCAAAATATCATCCAAGTATACAATCAGGAATTTATCTAGGTACTCTCGGAAGATGTCATGCATAAAGGACTGAAACACCGATGGAGCATTGGCAAGTCCGAAAGGCATAACTAGGTACTCAAAATGGCCCTCGGACGTATTAAATGCAGTTTTCCATTCATCGCCCCACTTAATACGCACAAGATTATACGCACCACGAAGATCTATCTTGGTGAACCAACTAGCCCCCTTGATCCGAGCAAACAAATCAGATAGCAGCGGCAAGGGGTACTGAAATTTGACCGTGATTTTATTTAGAAGGCGGTAATCTATACAAGGTCTCAGCGAACCATCCTTCTTGGCCACAAAAAAGAACCCCGCTCCCAATAGCGACGATGTCGAGCGAATATGACCCTTCTCCAAGGACTCCTTCACGTAACTCCGCATAGTGGCGTGCTCAGGTACAGATAAATTAAACAGTCGACCTTTAGGAAACTTACTACCAGGAATCAAATCGATAGCACAATCACAATCCCTATGCGGAGGTAGGGCATTGGACTTGGGCTCATCAAATACATCCAGGTAATGAGACAAGAACTCTGGGACCTCAGAAGGGGTGGATGACGAAATAGACAGAAATGGGACATCACCATGTACCCCCTGACAACCCCAGCTGGACACAGACATTGATTTCCAATCTAATACTGGGTTATGGACTTGTAGCCATGGCAACCCCAACACGACCACATCATGCAGATTATGCAACACCAGAAAGCGAATATCCTCCTGATGTGCAGGAGCCATGCACATGGTCAGCTGGGTCCAGTACTGAGGCTTATTCTTGGCCAAAGGCGTAGCATCAATTCCTCTCAATGGAATAGGACACTGCAAGGGCTCCAAGAAAAACCCACAACGCCTAGCATACTCCAAGTCCATCAAATTCAGGGCAGCGCCTGAATCCACAAATGCCATGACAGAATAAGATGACAAAGAGCAGATCAAAGTAACGGACAAAAGAAATTTTGACTGTACCGTACCAATGGTGGCAGACCTAGCGAACCGCTTAGTGCGCTTAGGACAATCGGAGATAGCATGAGTGGAATCACCACAGTAGAAACACAGCCCATTCTGACGTCTGTGTTCTTGCCGTTCAACTCTGGTCAAAGTCCTATCGCACTGCAAAGGCTCAGGTTTATGCTCGGATAATACCGCCAAATGGTGTACAGATTTACGCTCACGCAAGCGTCGACCGATCTGAATGGCCAAAGACATAGACTCATTCAGACCAGCAGGCATGGGAAATCCCACCATGACATCCTTAAGGGCTTCAGAGAGACCCTTTCTGAAAATAGCTGCCATCGCACCTTCATTCCATTGAGTGAGCACGGACCACTTTCTAAACTTCTGACAATAAATCTCTATCTCGTCCTGACCCTGACACAGAGCCAGCAAATTTTTCTCTGCCTGATCCACCGAATTAGGTTCATCGTACAGCAATCCGAGCGCCAGGAAAAACGCATCAATGTTACATAATGCAGGATCTCCTGGGGCAAGGGAAAATGCCCAGTCTTGAGGATCGCCACGTAATAAAGAAATAATGATCCTAACTTGTTGAACTGGGTCACCAGAGGAGCGAGGTTTCAAAGCCAGAAACAGTTTACAATTATTTTGAAACTTAGAAATTTTGCTCTATCTCCAGAAAACAAATAAGGAATAGGAATTCTTGGTTCTAACAAAGAATTCTGAACCACAAAGTCTTGAATATTTTGTACTCTTGCAGTGAGATGATCCACACATGAAGACAGACCTTTAATGTCCATCACTACACCTGTGTCCTGAACCACCCAAATGTCTAAGGGAATAAAAAGGCAAAACACAGTGCAAAGAAAAAAAAATGGTCTCAGAACTTCTTTTTTCCCTCTATTGAGAAGCATTAGTACTTTGGGCCTCCAGTACTGTTATGATTAGGTAATTCAGAACCACAATGGACCTTGAAGTTCAGAGCACACAAAGTGACCTGACAATAACCAAAAGACATAGGACGAGCTCTGAGACGTGGGAACTCTGCTGACCACAATCCCTAATCCTATCCAACCACACTAGAGGCAGCCGTGGATTGCGCCTAACGCTCCCTATGCAACTCGGCACAGCCTGAGAAATTAGCTAGGCCTAAGATAGAAAAATAAGCCTACCTTGCCTCAGAGAAATACCCCAAAGGAAAAGGCAGCCCCCCACATATAATGACTGTGAGTAGAGATGAAAATACAAACGCAGAGATGAAATAGATTTAGCAAAGTGAGGCCCAACTTACTGAACAGACCGAAGATAGGAAAGATAACTTTGCGGTCAACACAAAACCCTACAAACAACCACGCAGAGGGGCAAAAAGACCCTCCGCACCGACTAACGGTACGGAGGTGCTTCCTCTGCGTCCCAGAGCTTCCAGCAAGCAAGAAAAACCAATTAAGCAAGCTGGACAGAAAAAATAGCAAACAAAAATAACACAAGCAAAACTTAGCTTATGCAGAGCAGACAGGCCACAGGAACGATCAGGAGGAAGCAAGACCAATACTAGAACATTGACTGGAGGCCAGGAGCAAAGCACTAGGTGGAGTTAAATAGAGCAGCACCTAATGACTTCACCACATCACCTGAGGAAGGAAACTCAGAAGCCACAGTACCACTTGTGACCACAGGAGGGAGCTCTGCCACAGAATTCACAACAGCTGTGTAGTCGGCACCGTGTCCAGCACAAGCCACGCTGGCACAACCGAACAAAAGCTGCCACCAGTGCAGACTTCGGCCTACACTCTGCTCCTCTCCTTCTCCTGCTGTCCCTGGGCTATAACACCGCCAGTTGTAGCCTGGAAGTGCTAGCTGCACAGATAAAAACACCAGCCAATGTGTTAGTGGGGTTCAGCACCGCCAGCTGTTCCCCTGCTGTGTAGTCGGCAACGTGTCCAGCACAAGCCACGCTGGCACAACCGAACAAAAGCTGCCACCAGTGCAGGCTTCAGCCTACACTCTGCTCCTCTCCTCCTCCTGCTGACCCTGGGCTCTAACACCGCCAGTTTTTGCCCGGAACTGCTAGCTGCACAGAGATAAAAACACCAGCCAATGTGTCATTGGGGTTCAGCACCGCCAGCTGTTCCCCTGCTGTGTAGCCGGCAACGTGACCTGCAAACGCCACGCAGGCACATGAACTGAAATTAAAGGGACCCTGCCACCCACCCCAAGGTGTTTCTATGTATAACAGCCACCTTGTACAGCAGTAATGCTGCATTTGTACAAGGTGGCTGACTTTTTCTCCTTGCCCACGTGGAACTCAACACGTACAAAATGTGTCTCATTGAGACCATTCCACTGTCCCTGAGGTGAGACTTTCCTTTCTAATGATACGCAGCACCACCCTTGGTAGCGCTGCCCGTCTTTTGACATCATTGGTTAGCTGGCTGCGCCTGTGCGTCTGCCCTTCTCGAAACAACGCCCCTCGGTGTCTTATTTATTTTGACAGCGAGGGTGTGGTTTATGGGCACGAGCAGTGCATATGTTCGCCTGTCGTCACTCATCTCCTTCCGCCTTCTTCAGACTGTGCGGCCTCATGGCCGCGGCATGCGAGAAGGGATCAGCAGAGGCCGCACAGTCTGAAGCAGGTGTAAGGACGTGTGTGAGCGGCGAAAATATTTTCTGCTCAAGGCCACGAATCCCAGCACCGCAGTGTGACTTTATGAAAAGGCACTGTGGGTCTGGGATTCATGGCCATCGTTAACCGCACCGGCCAACATGAAATGAGGTCATAAGACGGGCAGCGCTAACATGGCATTGCCAAGGGATAACACAAGAGCGCAGACTCCTGTACAGCAAATAACAACGCTCAGGAAGCTGCGCCCAGCACCAAGGCGTTATTTGGGACACCTGTGCTGCGTCTCCTTAAAAAGACAAGTCACGCCTCCACTACAGTTTGACTGTAGAATGGGCTAAATTGTGTACGTCTTTCATTCAGCGTGTGCAAGTTGCAAAATTCATAGAGCAACCTTTGACTTGTGCAGCATTAATGCTGCACAAGGTGTGGCTCTTGTACTTTGTAACACCTGAGGGGGGGTTAAAGGTTTCCTTTGAAATTGGTTCAACTAGGCTTCGGCCTACATTCTGCTCCTCTCCTCCTCCTTCAGACCCTGGGCTCTAACACCGCCAGTTGGTGCCTGGAAGTGCAGGCTGCACAGAGAAAAACACCCGCCATTGTGTCAGTGGGGTTCAGCAACGCCAGCTGTTCCCCCACTGTGTAGCCGGCAAAGTGTCCTGCAAACGCAACGCAGACACAAAGCTGCCTCCAGTGCAGGCTTCGGCCTACACTCTGCTCCCCCTGCTTACCCTTTGCTCCAACACCGCTAGTTGGGGCTGTAGGAAGACAACCTTTAATAGGCAACGCATCCTGGTTCCAGCACAGTCAGCTGGTTCTGGATAGTGTCAAGGTCACTGACACACCTATACGTTGTCCCGTCGTGTTGCGGTCGGGTTAGCCAACTCCATGGTGCCTCCAGTTTAGGAGCTTCCTATGTGGGCTGCGTGAATTGGTAGTCAAGGCTGGTTCTGTAGTGCCAGTAGGCCAAGGTCCCCCTGTAGGACTGTTGGTGTTCGGTAACTGCGGCTGCCTCGCGGCCTAGCTGTTCTCTCCTCTCCTGTGGACCTTCTGGTCCACCACCTGGTTCCAGCACCGTCAGCTGGTTCCGGGCCGAGCCTTTGGCTTAGGTGCCTCTTCCTGGGTATCCGAGTTCCGCCAACGCCAGGCGGTCCTTGGTAGTGCTTTTAAGCGCGGGCAACTACAGCTTAGTAACCGGGTTCCAGCACCATCAGCTGGTCCTCGGTCATGCCATTGGCTCTTGCACACTGGGGAAACGCATCCGGGTTCCAGCACCGCCAGCTGGTTCTCGGCAGTGTTTTTGTCACGGGTACTCCCTCGTGCCCAGCCTGGTCCCAGCACCGTCAGCTGTTTCCGGGTAGTGTCAAGCTCACTGAGACGCCTATGCTTGCCCCGTCGTGTTGCGGTCGGGTTAGCCAACTCCAGGGTGCCTCCAGTTTAGGAGCTTCCTATGTGGGCTGCGTGAATTGGTAGTCAAGGCTGGTTCTGTAGTGCCAGTAGGCCAAGCTCCCTCTGTAGGACTTTTGGGGTTCGGTAACTGCGGCTGCCTCGCGGCCTAGCTGTTCTCTCCTCTCCTGTGGACCTTCTGGTCCACCACCTGGTTCCAGCACCGTCAGCTGGTTCCGGGCCGAGCCTTTGGCTTAGGTGCCTCCTCCTGGGTATCCGAGTTCCGCCAACGCCAGGCGTTCCTTGGTAGTGCTTTTAAGCGCGGACACCTACAGCTTAGTAACCGGGTTCCAACACCGTCAGCTGGTCCTCGGTCGTGCCATTGGCTCTTGCACACTGGGGAAACGCATCCAGGTTCCAGCACCGCCAGCTGGTTCTCGACAGTGTTTTTGTCACGGGTACTCCCTCGTGCCCAGCCTGGTCCCAGCACCGTCAGCTGTTTCCAGGTAGTGTCAAGCTCACTGAGACACCTATGCTTGCCCCGTCGTGTTGCGGTCAGGTTAGCCAACTCCAGGGTGCCTCCAGTTTAGGAGCTTCCTATGTGGGCTGCGTGAATTGGTAGTCAAGGCTGGTTCTGTAGTGCCAGTAGGCCAAGCTCCCCCTGTAGGACTGTTGGTGTTCGGTAACTGCGGCTGCCTCGCGGCCTAGCTGTTCTCTCCTCTCCTGTGGACCTTCTGGTCCACCACCTGGTTCCAGCACCGTCAGCTGGTTCCGGGCAGAGCCTTTGACTTTGGTGCCTCCTCCTGGGTATCCGAGTTCCGCCAACGCCAGGCGGTCCTTGGTAGTGCTTTTAAGCGTGGGTACCTACAGCTTAGTAACCGGGTTCCAGCACCGTCAGCTGGTCCTCGGTGCCATTGGCTCTTGCACACTGGGGCAACGCATCCGGATTCCAGTACCGTCAGCTGGTTCTCGGCAGTGTTTTTGTCACGGGTAATCCCTCGTGCCCAGCCTGGTCCCAGCACCGTCAGCTGTTTCCGGGTAGTGTCAAGCTCACTGAGACGCCTATGCGTTTCCCTGTCGTGTTGCGGTCGGGTTAGCCAACTCCAGGGTGCCTCCAGTTTAGGAGCTTCCTATGTGGGCTGCGTGAATTGGCAGTCAAGGCTGGTTCTGTAGTGCCAGTAGGCCAAGCTCCCCCTGTAGGACTGTTGGGGTTCGGTAACTGCGGCTGCCTCGCGGCCTAGCTGTTCTCTCCTCTCCTGTGGACCTTCTGGTCCACCACCTGGTTCCAGCACCGTCAGCTGGTTCCGGGCCGAGCCTTTGGCTTAGGTGCCTCCTCCTGGGTATCCGATTTCCGCCAACACCAGGCGTTCCTTGGTAGTGTTTTTAAGCGCGGGCACCTACAGCTTAGTAACCGGGTTCCAGCACCGTCATCTGGTCCTCGGTCGTGCCATTGGCTCTTGCACACTGGGGCAACGCATCCGGGTTCCAGCACCGCCAGCTGGTTCTCGCCAGTGTGTTTGTCACGTGTACTCCCTCGTGCCCAGCCTGGTCCCAGCACCGTCAGCTATTTCCGGGTAGTGTCAAGCTCACTGAGACGCCTATGCGTTGCCCCGTCGTGTTGCGGTCGGGTTAGCCAACTCCATGGTGCCTCCAGTTTAGGAGCTTCCTATGTGGGCTGCGTGAATTGGCAGTCAAGGCTGGTTCTGTAGTGCCAGTAGGCCAAGCTCCCCCTGTAGGACTGTTGGGGTTCGATAACTGCGGCTGCCTCGCGGCCTAGCTGTTCTCTCCTCTCCTGTGGACCTTCTGGTCCACCACCTGGTTTCAGCACCGTCAGCTGGTTCCGGGCCGAGCCTTTGGCTTAGGTGCCTCCTCCTGGGTATCCGAGTTCCGCCAACGCCAGGCGTTCCTTGGTAGTGCTTTTAAGCGTGGGCACCTACAGCTTAGTAACCGGGTTCCAGCACCGTCAGCTGGTCCTCGGTCGTGCCATTGGCTCTTGCACACTGGGGCAATGCATCCGGGTTCCAGCACCGCCAGCTGGTTCTCGGCAGTGTTTTTGTCACGGGTACTCCCTCGTGCCCAGCCTGGTCCCAGCACCGTCAGCTGTTTCCGGGTAGTGTCAAGCTCACTGAGACGCCTATGCTTGCCCCGTCGTGTTGCGGTCGGGTTAGCCAACTCCAGGGTGCCTCCAGTTTAGGAGCTTCCTATGTGGGCTGCGTGAATTGGTAGTCAAGGCTGGTTCTGTAGTGCCAGTAGGCCAAGCTCCCCCTGTAGGACTGTTGGGGTTCGGTAACTGCGGCTGCCTCGTGGCCTAGCTGTTCTCTCCTCTCCTGTGGACCTTCTGGTCCACCACCTGGTTCCAGCACCGTCAGCTGGTTCCGGGCCGAGCCTTTGGCTTAGGTGCCTCCTCCTGGGTATCCGAATTCCGCCAACGCCAGGCGTTCCTTGGTAGTGCTTTTAAGCGCGGGCACCTACAGCTTAGTAACCGGGTTCCAGCACCGTCAGCTGGTCCTCGGTCGTGCCATTGGCTCTTGCACACTGGGGCAACGCATCCGGGTTCCAGCACCGCCAGCTGGTTCTCGGCAGTGTTTTTCTCATGGGTACTCCCTCGTGCCCAGCCTGGTCCCAGCACCGTCAGCTGTTTCCGGGTAGTGTCAAGCTCACTGAGACGCCTATGCGTTTCCCTGTCGTGTTGCGGTCAGGTTAGCCAACTCCAGGGTGCCTCCAGTTTAGGAGCTTCCTATGTGGGCTGCGTGAATTGGCAGTCAAGGCTGGTTCTGTAGTGCCAGTAGGCCAAGCTCCCCCTGTAGGACTGTTGGGGTTCGGTAACTGCGGCTGCCTCGCGGCCTAGCTGTTCTCTCCTCTCCTGTGGACCTTCTGGTCCACCACCTGGTTCCAGCACCGTCAGCTGGTTCCGGGCCGAGCCTTTGGCTTAGGTGCCTCCTCCTGGGTATCCGATTTCCGCCAACACCAGGCGTTCCTTGGTAGTGTTTTTAAGCGCGGGCACCTACAGCTTAGTAACCGGGTTCCAGCACCGTCATCTGGTCCTCGGTCGTGCCATTGGCTCTTGCACACTGGGGCAACGCATCCGGGTTCCAGCACCGCCAGCTGGTTCTCGCCAGTGTGTTTGTCACGTGTACTCCCTCGTGCCCAGCCTGGTCCCAGCACCGTCAGCTATTTCCGGGTAGTGTCAAGCTCACTGAGACGCCTATGCGTTGCCCCGTCGTGTTGCGGTCGGGTTAGCCAACTCCATGGTGCCTCCAGTTTAGGAGCTTCCTATGTGGGCTGCGTGAATTGGCAGTCAAGGCTGGTTCTGTAGTGCCAGTAGGCCAAGCTCCCCCTGTAGGACTGTTGGGGTTCGATAACTGCGGCTGCCTCGCGGCCTAGCTGTTCTCTCCTCTCCTGTGGACCTTCTGGTCCACCACCTGGTTTCAGCACCGTCAGCTGGTTCCGGGCCGAGCCTTTGGCTTAGGTGCCTCCTCCTGGGTATCCGAGTTCCGCCAACGCCAGGCGTTCCTTGGTAGTGCTTTTAAGCGCGGGCACCTACAGCTTAGTAACCGGGTTCCAGCACCGTCAGCTGGTCCTCGGTCGTGCCATTGGCTCTTGCACACTGGGGCAACGAATCCGGGTTCCAGCACCGCCAGCTGGTTCTCGGCAGTGTTTTTGTCACGGGTACTCCCTCGTGCCCAGCCTGGTCCCAGCACCGTCAGCTGTTTCCGGGTAGTGTCAAGCTCACTGAGACGCCTATGCTTGCCCCGTCGTGTTGCGGTCGGGTTAGCCAACTCCAGGGTGCCTCCAGTTTAGGAGCTTCCTATGTGGGCTGCGTGAATTGGTAGTCAAGGCTGGTTCTGTAGTGCCAGTAGGCCAAGCTCCCCCTGTAGGACTGTTGGGGTTCGGTATCTGCGGCTGCCTCGTGGCCTAGCTGTTCTCTCCTCTCCTGTGGACCTTCTGGTCCACCACCTGGTTCCAGCACCGTCAGCTGGTTCCGGGCCGAGCCTTTGGCTTAGGTGTCTCCTCCTGGGTATCCGAGTTCCGCCAACGCCAGGCGTTCCTTGGTAGTGCTTTTAAGCGCGGGCACCTACAGCTTAGTAACCGGGTTCCAGCACCGTCAGCTGGTCCTCGGTCGTGCCATTGGCTCTTGCACACTGGGGCAACGCATCCGGGTTCCAGCACCGCCAGCTGGTTCTCGGCAGTGTTTTTCTCATGGGTACTCCCTCGTGCCCAGCCTGGTCCCAGCACCGTCAGCTGTTTCCGGGTAGTGTCAAGCTCACTGAGACGCCTATGCGTTGCCCCGTCGTGTTGCGGTCGGGTTAGCCAACTCCAGGGTGCCTCCAGTTTAGGAGCTTCCTATGTGGGCTGCGTGAATTGGTAGTCAAGGCTGGTTCTGTAGTGCCAGTAGGCCAAGCTCCCCCTGTAGGACTGTTGGGGTTCGGTAACTGCGGCTGCCTCGCGGCCTAGCTGTTCTCTCCTCTCCTGTGGACCTTCTGGTCCACCACCTGGTTCCAGCACCGTCAGCTGGTTCCGGGCCGAGCCTTTGGCTTAGGTGCCTCCTCCTGGGTATCCGAGTTCCGCCAACGCCAGGCGTTCCTTGGTAGTGCTTTTAAGCGCGGGCACCTACAGCTTAGTAACCGGGTTCCAGCACCGTCAGCTGGTTCTCGGTCGTGCCATTGGCTCTTGCACACTGGGGCATCGCATCCGGGTTCCAGCACCGCCAGCTGGTTCTCGGCAGTGTTTTTGTCACGGGTACTCCCTCGTGCCCAGCCTGGTCCCAGCACCGTCAGCTGTTTCCGGGTAGTGTCAAGCTCACTGAGACGCCTATGCTTACCCCGTCGTGTTGCGGTCGGGTTAGCCAACTCCAGGGTGCCTCCAGTTTAGGAGCTTCCTATGTGGGCTGCGTGAATTGGCAGTCAAGGCTGATTCTGTAGTGCCAGTAGGCCAAGCTCCCCCTGTAGGACTGTTGGGGTTCGGTAACTGCGGCTGCCTCGCGGCCTAGCTGTTCTCTCCTCTCCTGTGGACCTTCTGGTCCACCACCTGGTTCCAGCACCGTCAGCTGGTTCCGGGCAGAGCCTTTGGCTTAGGTGCTTCCTTCTGGGTATCCGAGTTCCGCCAACGTCAGGCGGTCCTTGGTAGTGCTTTTAAGCGCGGGCACCTACAGCTTAGTAACCGGGTTCCAGCACCGTCAGCTGGTCCTCGGTAGTGCCATTGGCTCTTGCAGTTGGCCAACGCATCCGGGTTCCAGTACCGTCAGCTGGTTCTCGGCAGTGTCTTTTGCTCTTGTACCTTCTGCTCCCCATCCTGGTTCCAGTACCGTCAGCTGGTTCCGGGCAGAGCCTTTGGCTTAGGTGCCTCCTATCCGAGTTCCACCAACGTCAGGTGGTCCTTGGTAGTGCTTTTTAGCACGGGTACCTCCTGCTTAGTAACCGGGTTCCAGTAACGTCAGATGGTCCTCGGTAGTTCCATTGGCTCTTGGACCTTCGGCTACCCATCCGGGTTCCAGTACCGTCAGCTGGTTCTCGGCAGTGTCTTTTGCTCTTGTACCTTCTGCTCCCCATCCTGGTTCCAGTAACATTAGCTGGTTCCGGGCAGAGCCTTTGGCTTAGGTGCCTCCTCCTGGGTATCTGAGTTCCGCCAACGTCAGGCGGTACTTGGTAGTGCTTTTTAGCACGGGTACCTCCTGCTTAGTAACCGGGTTCCAGCACCGTCAGCTGGTTCTCGGTCGTGCCATTGGCTCTTGCACACTGGGGCATCGCATCCGGGTTCCAGCACCGCCAGCTGGTTCTCGGCAGTGTTTTTGTCACGGGTACTCCCTCGTGCCCAGCCTGGTCCCAGCACCGTCAGCTGTTTCCGGGTAGTGTCAAGCTCACTGAGACGCCTATGCTTGCCCCGTCGTGTTGCGGTCGGGTTAGCCAACTCCAGGGTGCCTCCAGTTTAGGAGCTTCCTATGTGGGCTGCGTGAATTGGCAGTCAAGGCTGGTTCTGTAGTGCCAGTAGGCCAAGCTCCCCCTGTAGGACTGTTGGGGTTCGGTAACTGCGGCTGCCTCGCGGCCTAGCTGTTCTCTCCTCTCCTGTGGACCTTCTGGTCCACCACCTGGTTCCAGCACCGTCAGCTGGTTTCGGGCAGAGCCTTTGGCTTAGGTGCCTCCTTCTGGGTATCCGAGTTCCGCCAACGCCAGGCGGTCCTTGGTAGTGCTTTTAAGCGCGGGCACCTACAGCTTAGTAACCGGGTTCCAGCACCGTCAGCTGGTCCTCGGTAGTGCCATTGGCTCTTGCAGTTGGCCAACGCATCCGGGTTCCAGTACCGTCAGCTGGTTCTCGGCAGTGTCTTTTGCTCTTGTACCTTCTGCTCCCCATCCTGGTTCCAGTACCGTCAGCTGGTTCCGGGCAGAGCCTTTGGCTTAGGTGCCTCCTATCCGAGTTCCACCAACGTCAGGTGGTCCTTGGTAGTGCTTTTTAGCACGGGTACCTCCTGCTTAGTAACCGGGTTCCAGTAACGTCAGATGGTCCTCGGTAGTTCCATTGGCTCTTGGACCTTCGGCTACCCATCCGGGTTCCAGTACCGTCAGCTGGTTCTCGGCAGTGTCTTTTGCTCTTGTACCTTCTGCTCCCCATCCTGGTTCCAGTAACATTAGCTGGTTCCGGGCAGAGCCTTTGGCTTAGGTGCCTCCTTCTGGGTATCTGAGTTCCGCCAACGTCAGGCGGTACTTGGTAGTGCTTTTTAGCATGGGTACCTCCTGCTTAGTAACCGGGTTCCAGTAACGTCAGCTGGTCCTCAGTAGTTCCATTGGCTCTTTGACCTTCGGGTAGCCATCCGAGTTCCAGTTCCATCAGCTGGTTCTCGGCATTTTCTCAGCCTTCTTGTACCTTCTGCTACATTTCCAAGTTCAAGACCCTAAAGACGACGACCCAGAAGACCACCCCTAAGATAACGACGACACCAGAGACGACAACCACTGAGATGACGATGACCCTGGAGATGACGACGACCCTGAAGACCACCCCGATGATGACGACGACGACGACGACCATGGAGATGACGACCCTGGAGACGACGACATGGAAGACCGAGAAGCAGAAGAACAAGAGGCTGCAGAACAAAGAGCATAAGAACATTAAGCATAACACTTAATATCAGAGCAAAAGATATTATCTAAATTATATGCAGAAGACTAAGCAGTGTATGGGGGTGAGTCCGTTCCTCCTCGTGGTGCCCCTGGATAAAGCCTGATGCTGCAGGCCAAACTGAACGCGGACAAATGTAACTTTTGTGACAGGCAGAACGGAAGGTGTAATCTTCAAACTTTTATAGATAACAACTACGGCAATGCCTGTCACAAATGAGGATATGATGAAGAAGTAGAATAGGAAGAATAATAATAGTTGAATAAAATTAATATGAAGAATGTAATCCAAAAAAATAATAGGTAGAAGATGAAGAAGAAGATGAATAAGGTGAAGAAGAAGTTGATGTCAAAGATGCTGATGATGATGAAGATGAAAGTGTGGGAAAAGTTAAAAAAAAGAAGGGGAAGGGCGTGGAATAGTGAAACATCAATATCGGACAAAATAAAAAAAAATTAACATAGTCAATATCTTTGTCACTCCGAACGTCTTTAAAAATAAGAAAAAATCATGCTATTCTATTTGATTGGGCTAAACCTCTATGTCTTTAATGTCTCCGCCACCTCACCAAATACATCCTACATTATTCTTAGTTGTTTTCCTTCATGTAGAATGAACCTACAAGGAAAGAAAGGGTTTATTTTAATTCCGATATTTTGGACCCATTGACTTGCATTGGGATCGGGTATCGGTATCGGCGATATCCGATATTTTTTGAATATCGGCCGATCCAATCCGATACCGATACTTTCCGATATCGGAAGGTATCTCTCAACACTAGTCCTGGGTGTTCACAGCCAATGAACTAACTTCACCTAACTGACTTCAGCGTGAGCGCTGTTAGAAATGGCGCTCGCGCTAATGTCAAAATGGTACCGGTAAATTCAGTGTCTGTGTAATACGTGTGGCATCTGCGTGCCACATCAGTACCACATGGCGGGCGCAAGGAAAGCAGCAGTACATTAAGCATTTCCCAGAGCCAGGTGCTGAAGACGACTCTCATCATTCTCCCATGCTTGGTCGGCGATCAGTACGAGCAGGGGAGAATGATGAGAGTTATATTCAAGTGAGAACAATGACAGGAACAAAATCGGACAGATTTTATAATCGCTAGTGTGACTCTAGCCTTAGGCTATGTGTGCACGTTGAGTATTTGCAGAAATTTCTGCAGTTTCTTCATCTCTTGGCAGCAAAAAACGCTGCAGCAAATATGAGTGTTTTGCCACTTTTTTGATGCATTTTTGTGTGTGTTTTAGTATAGCAATGAAGGTTTCTGAGCTAAGTAAAGATATTAAAAAAATGTTATGATGTAATTTCTTGGTTCAACACCTTTTTCATTCTTATACAGTAGCATCAGAGTAATAGTATTAGGGCTTGGTGTCAGCAGCTGCCATAGACCCCAAGCCCTGGGTTTTTGCGAATGAGAAAGTGTCATCCAGACACCCTCATTACTAAGCTGGAAAGCACACACTCACACGGATGCTGTAACCAGCCTATGTGGGAGCATTAACAGAATGAACTTACATAGGCTGTAACCAAACAGCTCCCGCATAATTTTCATAACCAGCAGAGGGTAAGCAGACGGCTGATGTTAATATTCTGGGAAGGAGCCAATAGCCATAACGGTTCCCAGGCTATTAATATTAGCTCACAGCAGTTTGCATAGCCTTTACTGGCTAGTTTACTGGGGGACCCCAGAAATAAATTGACATAGGGTCCACTTATAAAATCTAACTAGCAAAGACTAGGCAGGCAACTGCAGGTTGATATTAATAGCCTAGGAAAGGGTCATGGATATTGGCCCTCTCCCAGACTAAAAACATCAGCCCTCAGCCACACCAGAAAAGATGCACCTATCTTAGGCTACGTTCAGACTAGCGTTGTGCGCTGCTGCGTCGGCGACGCGACGCACAACGCACCGAAAAACGCATGCAAACGCACGCAAAAACGCTGCGTTTTTCGACGCGTGCGTCGTTTTTTGACGAAAATCGGACGCAAGAAAAATGCAACTTGTTGCGTTTTCTTGGTCCGACGCTAGCGTCAAAAAAGACGCATGTGTCGGAAAACGCAACAAGCAAAAACGCATGCGTCCCCCATGTTAAACATAGGGGCGCATGACGCGTGCGTCGCCGCTGCGTCGCCCGACGCTAGCGCGACGCACACTAGCCGAACGCTAGTGTGAACGTAGCCTTAGCCTCTCTCTTTCCACTTGCCCTGTAGCGGTGGCAAGTGGGGTAATGGTTGAGTGGGTATTGTGACTTTTGTATCATCAGGTCATCAGGTGACATCAAGCCCACAGGTTAGTAATGGAGAGAAGTGTATAAGACACCCCCATTACTAACCCCGTAGTAATATAAAAAAACACACACCTAGAAAAAAGTCCTTTATTTGAAATAATGATACAGACTTGTTTGTTGAATCTAAATTAAACCATGCTCACCGAACGCCTAATCCTCTGATGCTCATGTCTCTTGCAGCAAATATAAAATAATAAACCACAGTATTCCTCACTTATCCACAGAGAAGATAATCCATAATGTCCCACGATGATCTTGATGACTTTGAGAGCAGTCACTAATGTGACTGCTCTCAAAGACAGCCGGCGAATCACTGACATGAAGTAATCCCTCCTGCAATCTATACCACTGAGCAGCCGTAAGAAAGTTCACACGAGTTCATGAGCTCCGGTGAGCTCATGACACCACCACTGCATGAGAAAGTTCACCGGAGTTCATCATGAACTCGTGTGACCTCTCTCACAGCAGATCAGCGCTTTACACTGTGGGAGCAATGATGTTCCTATCAGTGTATCGCCAGCGGCGGGGTAGAGCAGTCATCGCTCCTGATGTGACTGTACTACACTTGAGATTGCTGTGGGACACTCAGGATTAAGTGTACTATGGCAGACAGGTGAGTATATGGTGTTTTATTATTTTTTTATAGGCAACAAGGGTGTCGAGGATTTGGTGTTTGGTGAGTATGATGGGTTTCTTATTTTTATTTGAATATGTATTTAATTAATTTGCATGTTATTTTTTTTAACTGTGAGCACAGGCGCCGGCTGATATCAGTGACAGCAGACAGCCTGATCGGTGTAGTTTCTCATGTGATCAGTCAGCGCCTGCAGCTTCTTACCGTGGTCACAGAATATCAGTGGGGTCAAGCAGACATCTGACAGCGTGACCCCGCAGTGCTGACCAACGGTAACAGGTTTTTTTTTTGTAAGTTTGTGCACAGGCGCCAGCTGAGACTTCTCCCATCAGCGGCACCTGCTGTCACTGTTATCTGTGACAGCAAACATAGGCTACAGATGAATAAACTTGGCACTCAATATGAGGAAAAGCTTAATTTATTGATGCATCCAGACAAACAAAACTGCTAAACGTTTTCGGTCCACACCGGACCTTCGTCATGAGCGTCAGAGAGAAGAAATGCGGCAGGTGTATACTGGAGGATCGGAGCACACTATGTGTGGAGAGAGCGCCATGGTAAGGAGCAGAGCCTAGTAAGGAATACAGCGCTGGAGGTCCGGATTCTGGGGAGCGATGTGCCGAGCAGCAGGGAGAGACGCGGCTCTGCTCCTTACTGTGGCGCTCTCTCCACACATAGTGTGCTCCGATCCTCCAGTATACACCTGCCACAGCCTTTCTTCTTCTCTATGACGCTCATCTATGCAACTTGCCTCTATATCCAGTCAATGTCAAAGAAATGCTCTGACGAAGGTCCGGTGTGGCCCAAAAACGTTTAGCAGTTTTGTTTGTCTGGATGCATCAATAAATTAAGAAGCTTTTCCTCATATTGAGTGCCAAGTTTATTCATCTGTATTCTACAGGGTGGACACCCTACTTGAGCACCACTAACACCCATATCTATTGAGTGCCATGTTCTCCAATATTAGCAAACATAGGCTGGCGTCACACTCAGTGTAGGGAAATACGGTCCGTATTTTACAAGCGTAATATGCAGAAATGATTCCAAAACAGTGTTCCGTATCTCATCCGTAGGCAGGATGTGTCTGCGTATTTTACGCATGTTAACCTCCGTATGGCATCCGTACTGCGTTTTTTTTCACGCAACCTTACAAAATGGACATTTAATGGTTTTGAGGCCTGAAAATAATTTAAATCATCAGCATAAACCCGATTTAAAGACTCTACAACAGCTGAAACCCTCCCATATAGCCATTTTGATGCTGTGCTTGTGTAGGTGTTTTGGTGGTACTTGGGCAACATGTGTGATCTCCTGCAATTCACACCAACTCAGCGGGTGTTATTTAATTGGGTCTTGTCACGCTGCTTTGGTCAGCCATACCCCGTGATAGTTGATCCGCGAAAGAGAAGAATGTGGGTGCATTCACTTTTGCAGCAACGCCTCACTAAAGGGCATTTTCACCGGCTCTATTCATCTCTGTGGACACATCCGGACAAATTCTTCCAGTACTGTCGCATGACAATACCCACCTTTGATATTGTTGGAGACAGTACGTCCAGCGTCTTCTCCTTACCTTACGGTATGTATTCATCATCCTCACATACTGTATGTTGATGATATTTTGTATACTATTTTGATTTTCATAGCATCTTATTTAAATTATATTAATACATTTTTTATAAATCAAATACAAATATGTATTAAATGGTAAATGTTAGTATCCAGTGTTAATTTAGGAAGGTACACTGATCTCCTGCCTTTTTGATTCTCTTATTACTTTGGTTTACTAGGGTTTTTTTAAAGCATTGTAACATAGCTAATTTTTTAATTCTTATTTTGCTTTCAGATTCCTGTCAACTAGATTATCTTATGCGGGACTACAACCACTGGCAAAAATTATGAAATCACCGGCCTTGGAGGATGTTCATTCAGTTGTTTAATTTTGTAGAAAAAAAGCAAATCACAGACATGGCACAAAACTAAAGTCATTTCAAATGGCAACTTTCTGGCTTTAAAAAAACACTAAAAGAAATCAAGAACAAAAATGTGGTAGTCAGTAATGGTTACTTTTTTTTAACCAAGTATAGCGGAAAAATTATGGAATCACTCAATTCTTGAATTTCTCATAGGGTGGTCCACTATTTCAGGCATTGTGCGTAATACATGTGTTCAAATATGGGACAAACTACATGAACTTATGATGCCGGAGCCCAAAATGGACGATTGGCTGAAAATAGCCTGTGGATTTTCTGACTGTTGTCAATTTCCGCACTGTATTCGAGCACTGGATGGGAACATATCAGAGTGCGTAAGCCGCCGAACTCGGGCACCCAATTCTATAATTATAAGCAGTTTTTCTCTGTGGTTCTGTTACCTGTATTTGAAAGTAACTACAGGTTTATAATTGTAGATCTTGGGGCCTATGGGCGAACTGGAGACTCTAGAGTCTTCAATGCGTCCAGTATGGGTCGGCGGCTACATGTAAAAAACCTGTTGGACCTTCCACCACCACGACAACTCCCAGGCTCCAATGCTGAAGCAGTCCCATATGTACTTTTGGCAGATGAGGCCTTCCAATTGACCAGGCATGTCATGAGGCCTTATCCCCGGCGCAACCTTGACCACCGGTGGCGTGTCTTTAACATCAGACTTTCACATGCACGGCGACTGGTGGAGTGCGCCCTTGCCATTATGGCATCCAAATGGCGTGTTCTCCAGTCTGCCATTCAGCTGAGTGAGGCAAATGTCAATGAAGTCATAAAAGCTTGTGTAGTTCTACACAACTTCACAAGAATTCATGAGTGCTCCTGAGCTGACAGTGTTGAAGGCATGTCGCCTAATGTGGGTAGGCCTACAACACAAGTCCTTCCTCCGCGGCGTCCCCTTTCTGGCATAAAAGTTAGGGATATTTTTACAAATTATTTTGTTTCTTGTCAGGGAGCTACTCCCTGGCAAGATAATGCTGTTTCTTTGTTGTAATTTATTCATATACTGTATATCTATATATATTTTCTGAAAAAATGCATAAATTACTTAACTATGTGTGTTTCATTGACTTATGTAACAGATGCTTAACAACCGAGTAATTGAGTATGATGTTGTAATTATTTGTCCAAAAAACTGAAATTGACTATTTTTTTTATTATAGCAAAAGCCTTTTTTGGTTTTTAAACACCATATTAATATATGGTTTTTCTTTTTCATAAAACATGACATAACCCAGTGTTTTTCAACCAGTGTGCCGCGACACATGGTCGGGTGTGCCGCGGGGAACGGGAGTCAGCTGTTCTCTGTGCCGACTGTCAAGCTGACAGCCGGCACAGAGAAGCTGCAGCGCGCCGGCTCCCGGAGATCAATTGTACTCGCAGACATCTACCAGCTGCGAGTACAATTGAGGCTCTGACCGCTGGGTCAGAGCGACGCCAGCAGCGTGATCAAGTCATGTGATCACGCTGCTGACGTCACTATCCGGCGCGCAGGAGAAAGAAGAGACTTGGTGGTAAGTGCTCCTGTGCTGTGGAGCTGAAGACACCGAAGATTCAGCGTGGGGTGGGTTTATGGGGAGTATGTGGGGGGATTTATTAAGTGTGTGGGGGGATTTATTAAGTGTGGGGGGATTTATTCAGTGTGTGGGGGGGATTTATTCAGTGTGGGGGGGATTTATTCAGTGTGTGGGGGGGATTTATTCAGTGTGTGGGGGGATTTATTCAGTGTGTGGGGGGGATTTATTCAGTGTGTGGGGGGGGGATTTATTCAGTGTGTGGGGGGGGATTTATTCAGTGTGTGGGGGGATTTATTCAGTGTGTGGGGGGATTTATTCAGTGTGTGGGGGGGATTTATTAAGTGTGGGGGGATTTATTCAGTGTGTGGGGGGGATTTATTCAGTGTGTGGGGGGGATTTATTCAGTGTGTGGGGGGATTTATTCAGTGTGTGGGGGGGATTTATTCAGTGTGTGGGGTGGATTTATTCAGTGTGTGGGGGGGATTTATTCAGTGTGTGGGGGGGATTTATTCAGTGTGTGGGGGGGATTTATTCAGTGTGTGGGGGGGATTTATTCAGTGTGTGTGGGGATTTATTCAGTGTGTGGGGGGGATTTATTCAGTGTGTGGGGGGGGGGCTGGAATTTATTTAGCATGTGTGGGGCAGGGTGCATTTATTCTGTGGAAGGGGATGGATTTATTCTATCGGAAGGGCAGTGGATATATTCTGTGGGGGTGAGTGGGGAGATGGGGGTGGACACAGTAGCGAGGGGAAAAATGTGTGCTGACAGTACTGGGAGCAACGGTGATGGGATGTGTGAGGACAGTATGGGGAGTCGGGGGAATGTGTGAGGGGGGAATGTGTGAGGAGGAAATATGGAGAGAGCAAAGGGGTATGTTAGCAGGGGGGGGGATGTACAGGAGGAGGCTATTAGAAATGTGTGCAGACAGTATGGGGGGATGAAAGTGTGAGTGGACACATAATAGATACTGAGTAGTGTGAGGGTAACAGCCAGGAGGAGACAGTATGCCAAGTAGGAGGAGTGTAATGAAGGGGCACAGTAGAGAGACTGGTCTCTCAATGAGGGACACAGTATGAGAAGGCAGTGTGAAGTATGGAAAAGAGAGAGAGGGCAGTGTGGATGGCATGTACCATAAGAGGGACAGTGAGGGTCATATTATGTGCTGGGAATAAAGTGAGGGGCAATTATTTACTCAGGGGCTCAGCCTAGGGCAGATATTGTTATTTCGGAGCATTATAATAACACTGCTATCTTTAAGGGTGTTGTGTCGGGATGTGCTGCAGAAGACAGGAGAAGATGGAAGTCTGCAGAAACGAGCTCTGCCGGTGGATGAGAAGAGTCATCATGGCATCTGGACAAGGTGAAGATGAAAAGAAAGAGGCGACTCCACAAACAACGTCATCTATCAGGTACCTGGATGTAAATGTTTTTTTTGTGATACTAATTCTCATTTTTATTTGTTAGGAACATTAAAGGGGATGTCCAAGGTTGTGATGAGTCTGCAGTCATACTATGTGACTGCAGACTTCTGAATTCTCACAGTGCACACTGCTATCATAATTCTCTGATGTTGGTGATTTACATACATGCGGTCTCGTGCTGACTAGACATGTGTGGCCTCATTCAATGAAAATGAATTGACTGAGGCCGGACACGTCTAGTTAGAATGTGGCCAGAAGTATCCAAATCACATACTTGTGCTGTCATGACCGTCCACTCTGGCCACCGGCAAGGGAGAATCCTGAAAGTGTGCAGTGCTTGCGCTGTGAGAATTCAGAAGCCTGCAGTCACATAGAATGACTGCAGACTTTCATCTCAAACCTGGACGCACCATTTTGTGCCATTTTGGTTGGTGGTGTGCCTCGGGATTTTTTAAGTATAAAAAGTGTGCCGCGGCTCAAAAAAGGTTGAAAATCACTGACATAACCCATTTTGTTAGATAAATATAACAAAGTGCTATCACAGCAGAGTCAAACAAAAACATGTTTAGAACCAAAAATAAAAAAAATTCATCATAAAACAATTCTCATTACATACATTTCATTTCTGTAAGTTGGTGGATGTGATGGCGGAAGCTCAGGGTCCTGGTCAGGTGGCCTCTGTTGTGCCAATTGAATTGTCCATCATCCTGTGTGTATGATGTATGTCCCTGCTCAAAATGATGCCCTTGCTCATATTGGCCAGTTGTTTATTGGCTATGAGGGTTTTGAGTATGGCCCTCATGAGGTTGAAAATAAGGCCTTGCATCATAACCCCCCCCCCCCCCCCAATATGGCCAAGCCGTCCAAAACCAGGTTGGGACCAGCCTCTAGCACTGGGTCTGGACAAGTGGCCATATTGGGAAGGTTGATGGTATGATATCATATTGTAATGTGCTGGCCTTGGTAGGTTTTGGGTGGGAACGGGTAGAGGTGTAGGCACATGTGGAGGGGGTGCTTCAAATACTTGTTGAGCGTGCACCTGTTGAGATGATGGAAGGCGTAGGACATTACGTGCTGACAGCTGCCACCTCTCAATGAACTGAAATAATTCATAGGGTTCATTTGGGGGGGGGGGGGTGCATGCATCAATAAGTATTTGAAAACACCCTCTCACACGTAGTCTTACGTCACGGGGTATGGGACGGAGGTACCGGGCCAGGCTCCTCGAATAGGCCTCAATCCAAAGCATTAATTCATCTGCGGTGCTGAAGTGAAATTCTCAGAATATTATTTGTCGCTGAGGATTTTTAGTATGAATTTTTTCTTTTACACTGCAGTACAATCCACAGTGGATAAATCCTGTGCAATCTGTCATGTGTCTGGGTTCAAACCCTTGAGCTTGTGCTTTGTGGTCGATTTCTCGCTTTCAAGCCACAGCAGATACACCTTTTTTCTGGGTGTTTAGTTTCTGTTATCCTTGCTTCAGTCATTTTAGGGTAACGGGTGTTTTCATTTACTCATTTTTCTGGTCTATCACCTTTTGGGTGCGGCTATATACAGGGTCGGCGTCCGCACCCGGGCAAGTGCCGGGGCCCTGAGCAGGCAGGGGGCCCACTCGCCTCCGCCTGCTCCGAGCCCCGGCACTTGCGATACTTACCTCTCCCGCTTCCAGCACTGCATCTTCCATCCTCTGAATGTGACGTTCAGGTCAGAGGGCGCGATGACGTCACCAGTGCACGGCCTCTGCCTGAGCAGTCGCAGCACAGAGAGCAGGAAGACACCGACGGTGAGGAGCAGCGTCAAGCAAAGAGAGGTTAGTATTTCATTTTTTTTTTATATATTTGGAGCAATATATGGGGACCATCAGAAGGGGCCCATATATGGAGCATTATATGGGGCTAATTCTATATGGAGTTTCTTATGGGGCCAATAATATAGGGAGCATCATATGGAGCCAATTCTATAGGGAGCATTATATGGGGCCAATTTAATATGGAGCAGTATATGGGGCCAATAATATATGAAGCATCTTATGGGACTAATTATATATGGAGCATTTTATATGGCCAATTATATATGGAGCATTATATGGGGCCCATTATACATGGAGCATCTTATGGGGCCAATTATTTTTGGAGCATGATATTGGACCCATTATGTAAGGAGTATTATATGGGGCCCATTCTGTATGGAGCATCATATGGGGCCCATTCTGTATGGAGAAATATATATGGGACTCAGTATACTGTATGGGGCCGATCATATACTGTATGGAGCATTATGAGGCCCATTATATATGGAGCAATAGATGGGGCCCATCATATACTGTATGGAGAATTATATGTGGCTCACTATACTGTATGGAGCATTATATGGGGTCAATTCCATATGGAGCAATATATGCAGCTCATTCTGTATGGAGCACTCTGTGGTGCCCATTATTCTGTATGGAGCATAATATTGGGCTCATTATTCTTTTTGTAGCAATATGGGGCTCATTATTCTGTATAGAGTACTATGTGGTGCCAATTATACTGTATGGAGCAATATATGGGGCCATTATACTGTATGGGGCAATATATGGGGCTCATTATTCTGTTTAGAGGACTATATTGTCCGGTTTCTGACCTAATGTAGAATGCACAATAGATATCACTCATGTAATGCAAGAAGTTAAATCTTTGGCATTGTACTATACCTATATTTCTCTGCCGTATCCATGCATTATGAATTGTGGTATGTGTTAAAGGGGCCCACCGGGACTCTTTCGCCCAGGGCCCATGAAAACCTGGAGCCGACTCTGGCTGCAGGCAGTGAACCCCCAACTGTGTCAGGTACTGGTCAATGAGTACCAGAATGAGGCTTTTTTGGACTCAGGGAGCTTAGTGACTCTGATCCATGGGTCACCAGTTGCTGGGGACAACCTCAATAGTCGGAAAGTAGGGGTGGTGTGTATCCATGAGGACCTCTGAGAATACCCGACTGCGGCGGTTGTTTTTTCACTCCGTGTGGGGAGAAAAAACATGTGGTGGGTGATGACCTATCCTTATGGGACTTTGTTGGGAAGACTTACCTGTTTTCGTCCCTTTGGGAGAACAGAGTTAACCCTCCCATGTTAAATATCATTTCTGGATAGGAACCCGAAGATTCTGAGTCAGAGATACCTGCCGTAGGGGTCGCCAACCTAGGGACAGAGTGTATCCCCAATAGGTTTCCCCTAGAGGTATTGGCAGATGTCGATACCACACCGATCCCTGAACTGAAAGTGTCCCCTGGTACGTTTAGGACAGCGCAGCTTCAGGACAGATGTGCAGATATGTGCAATTCCAGTGCATGGAGCAAATCCTATGCATTTCAACCTTCACGGTCTTTTCCATGATTAAGACCATGTAGCTTGAAACGGTTCCCTGAAAAATGCCCACAGGAAAAATGCCCACAGGAAAATTGCCCACATGAAAAATGCCCACAGGAAAATTCCCCACACGGAAAATTGCCAATTACAGCATCACAAAACTTTCAGATCTATGATATTTCAGGTGCAAGGTGAGGATGTTCACATAATATGTGATCAACTTGTGATTTACAGTTGACCTAGTGCAAACCTGCAAAAATGATGATCTGTGGTTTGCAGCAGTCTGTCATTATCAGCAATAGATAGATCTAGTCTGCTCTCATCTCTCACTGATTCTGCCTTACTCCTCCCACCAGCCCAAAACAGCAGCACATGCAGAAACAGCAGCAGTGTGATCCAGAGGAGCCATCACTGCTATCAGTGCTCACAAAAGTATCACTGCTGCTGGCAGAGATAGTTGGTCCTGAAAGCCCAGAAGGCACAGCAGAAAGGTGAGATTCTGTCACTTGTACCACTTTGTGTTCTTGCTGAGAATGTATGATATGCTTTTGCAGTGGAGTCCGATGGGCCCCAGTGCGAAATTTGGCCCTTCCCCCCACACACACGTTGGTCAGATGTATGGGCCCCTGTAGTGTTCTAAATTCTATAAAGACGTATGAATTGCCCCCCTCCATTATGTAGTAATGTCCCCCATACTGGTATATATGCCCATCATCCTGGTGAATATGTCTGCATCCTGGTATATATGTCGTAATGCTGGTATGTATGTTCCCCATTCCTAGTATGTCCACATGATCTCCATCCTGGTATTTATGCCCCCTTTCTGGTATATATGTCCCTATCCTGGTTTACATGGTCCCCAATCCTAGTGTATGTGTCCCCGTTCTGACCATAATGCATAATTAAAAACAATAACATTCTACTCACCTTTCCTCTGCTCCCACATCGCCCAGTGCCTTTTGTAGCCACTGCACAGCCCGGCAGCTGACATCGGAGTGTGCACCATTTCATGCATCGCTCCCTGTGGCTGCACCTCTGATGTCAGCTCACAGCCAACGCGCCGGCAGCATGTATCGCAGTGCTGGGACCCCACGGGTCTCTGCAACATGATGCATGTCATCTGGATCTGCATCTTCAGTGAAGACGCAGATCCAGCAGAAGCAGGCACCTGTACCCCCTTGCCTGGTTGTGGACTTGATGCCTGCGACCACAGTCATTACACATCTGTTTTTTTTGTATTGGTGAACCAATAGTCTTATCTATCCCCATATTTGTTAATTTATTTTCAATAAAAGTTTACTTTGAGTTCATCTAAAGTATTCTATTTCTTCTTGTAGTGCTAACAATGGAGTTTTCAAAAAGCCAGAGAAACTTGTCAGTAATTTTCTGTGTGGGCAATTTTTGCCGACATTCTTCTGTGCTGCAGAGCATCTCACCTATAACTCTATACTATTCTACTGCCCGGCAGAGCATCTCACCTATAATTCTATATTATTCTCCTGCCCTGCAGAGTATCTCACCTATAATTCTATATTATTCTCCTGCCCTGCAGAGCATCTCACCTATAATTATATATTATTCTCCTGCCCTGCAGAGTATCTCACCTATAATTCTATATTGTTCACCTGCCCTGCAGAGTATCTCACCTATAATTCTATATTATTCTCCTGATCTGCAGAGCATCTCACCTATACTTCTATATTATTCTCCTGCCCTGCAGAGCATCTCACATATACCTGCATACTATCCCTCTGTCCTGCAGAGCATTTAGCCTATAGCTCTATGCTATACTCTGTTCTGCAGAGCATCTCACTTTTAACTCTCCACTGTTTTCCTGTGGTTATTCATGTCTGTGGGCACCTTTCACATATCATGTGAACACCTTGCACCTGAAATGTCATAGATCTGAAACTTTGTGATGATGCAATTGGCAATTTTCCGTGTGGGGAATCTTCCATGTGGGCAATTTTCCGTGTGGGGAATTTTCCTGTGGGCATTTTTCATGTGGGCATTTTTCTGGTCACCGTTTGAAACATGTAGGATTCGCTCCCTGCACTGGGATTGCTCATATCTGCTTGTCTGTGCTTTTTAACATGATGGCTAAATAAATGTCAAGTTGGAAGAACCATATCTCCTGTGGTCGCTGGAGACAACTCTTCTTGTACATTGGATTTCCTCACCACCTGGAACCAGGGTGGCTCCATGCGCTGATGACCAGACAAGGAACTAGGACATAACGGGGTGAGCTGAATATTTTTACATAATACAGGTAAAATATAAAATAGGTAAAAATCCAGAATGAGGTGGTAGAACTAGTAGTGCCCCAATCCTACTCTCGGGCGGTGCTCGAAATGGCTCACACCCAAATGCTGGGAGGACACTTAGGGGCCTAAAAGACGCAGAAGCACATACTGTTTTTTTGTCCTGGGGTCTACGCGGAGGTCCAGAGTTACTGAGACATGTATCAGGTGTGTCAACTGACCTCACCCACCACAAACTACCGGAGTACATTGGTACCTCTGCCCATCATAGAGGTACCATTTCAGCAAATTGCAATGGATCTGGTGGAGCCGATAGTAAAATTCGCCTGGGGCCACCAACACATACAGTGGGGCAAAAAAGTATTTAGTCAGTCAGCAATAGTGCAAGTTCCACCACTTAAAAAGATGAGAGGCGTCTGTAATTTACATCATAGGTAGACCTCAACTATGGGAGACAAACTGAGAAAAAAAAATCCAGAAAATCACATTGTCTGTTTTTTTAACATTTTATTTGCATATTATGGTGGAAAATAAGTATTTGGTCAGAAACAAAATTTCATCTCAATACTTTGTAATATATCCTTTGTTGGCAATGACAGAGGTCAAACATTTTCTGTAAGTCTTCACAAGGTTGCTACACACTGTTGTTGGTATGTTGGCCCATTCCTCCATGCAGATCTCCTCTAGAGCAGTGATGTTTTTGGCTTTTCGCTTGGCAACACGGACTTTCAACTCCCTCCAAAGGTTTTTTATAGGGTTGAGATCTGGAGACTGGCTAGGCCACTCCAGGACCTTGAAATGCTTCTTACGAAGCCACTCCTTCGTTGCCCTGGCGGTGTGCTTTGGATCATTGTCATGTTGAAAGACCCATCCACGTTTCATCTTCAATGCCCTTGCTGATGGAAGGAGGTTTGCACTCAAAATCTCACGATACATGGCCCCATTCATTCTTTCATGTACCTGGATCAGTCGTCCTGGCCCCTCTGCAGAGAAACAGTCCCAAAGCATGATGTTTCCACCACCATGCTTTACAGTAGGTATGGTGTATGATGGATGCAACTCAGTATTCTTTTTCCTCCAAACACGACAAGTTGTGTTTCTACCAAACAGTTCCAGTTTGGTTTCATCAGACCATAGGACATTCTCCCAAAACTCCTCTGGATCATCCAAATGCTCTCTAGCAAACTTCAGACGGGCCCGGACATGTACTGGCTTAAGCAGTGGGACACGTCTGGCACTGCAGGATCTGAGTCCATGGTGGCGTAGTGTGTTACTTATGGTAGGCCTTATTACATTGGTCCCAGCTCTCTGCAGTTCATTCACTAGGTCCCCCCGCGTGGTTCTGGGATTTTTGCTCACCGTTCTTGTGATCATTCTGACCCCACGGGGTGGGATTTTGCGTGGAGCCCCAGATCGAGGGAGATTATCAGTGGTCTTGTATGTCTTCCATTTTCTAATTATTGCTCCCACTGTTGATTTCTTCACTCCAAGCTGGTTGGCTATTGCAGATTCAGTCTTCCCAGCCTGGTGCAGGGCTACAATTTTGTTTCTGGTGTCCTTTGACAGCTCTTTGGTCTTCACCATAGTGGAGTTTGGAGTCAGACTGTTTGAGGGTGTGCACAGGTGTCTTTTTATACTGATAACAAGTTTAAACAGGTGCCATTACTACAGGTAATGAGTGGAGGAAAGAGGAGACTCTTAAAGAAGAAGTTACAGGTCTGTGAGAGCCAGAAATCTTGATTGTTTGTTTCTGACCAAATACTTATTTTCCACCATAATATGCAAAAAAAAAATGATAAAAAAAACAGACAATGTGATTTTCTGGATTTTTTTTTCTCAGTTTGTCTCCCATAGTTGAGGTCTACCTATGATGTTAATTACAGACGCCTCTCATCTTTTTAAGTGGTGGAACTTGCACTATTGCTGACTGACTAAATACTTTTTTGCCCCACTGTATTTGTGGTTGTAGACTATGCCACCCAGTACCCACTCCGCTTCAGCACGCTTCAGCCAAACTTATCGCCCAGGAGTTGTTTGCCATGTTCTGTCGCCTTGGGCTACCGGAGATCCCCACTGATCAGGGGACTCCTTTCATGTCCAAGGTGACAAAGTAATTGTGCAAGCTTCTAAAAATAAAAGTTTTGCACGACAGTGTATCACCCTCAAACCATCAGATTAGTTGAGCGCTTCAACAGAACCCTCAAATCCATGTTGAAGGTAGTCTCCAAGGATGGAAGGGATTGGGACATATTGCCCTACTTGATGTTTGCCATTCATGACGTACCTCAGACTTTCACGGGATTTTCACCCTTTTGAGCTACTGTATGGCAGGCATCCTAGGGGTCCACTGGATGTAGCCAAAGAGACGCGGAAGCAGGAATTTACGCCACATAAGAGTGTCATTGAGCACGAGGCCATTATACAGGACTAAATTGCAGCATTCATGCCTATAGTAAAGAGGCATTTGGTGGGTGCTGAGGCAGCGTAGAGCTGCGTATATAAAAGGCCGCAGTCCACTCCTTTAACCCCTTCATGACCTTGGGATTTTTCGTTTTTCCGTGTTCGTTTTTCACTCCCCTCCTTCCCAGAGCCATAACTTTTTTATTTTTCTGTCAATTTGGCCATGTGAGAGCTTATTTTTTGCGGGATGAGTTGTACTTTTGAACGACATCATTGGTTTTAGCATGTCGTGTACTAGAAAATGGGAAAAAAATTCCAAGTGCGGTGAAATTGCAAAAAAAGTGCAACCCCACACTTGTTTTTTGTTTGGCTTTTTTGCTAGGTTCACTAAATGCTAAAACTGACCTGACATTATGATTCTCCAGGTCAGTACGAGTTCATAGATACCTAACATGACTAGGTTATTTTTTACCTAAGTGGTGAAAAAAAATTCCAAACTTTGCTTAAAAAAAATTGCACCATTTTCCGATACTCGTAGCGTCTCCATTTTTCATGATCTGTTCAAAACAGCTGACATGTCCCGGCTTTGATGCGGGCTCACCGCCGGAGCCCTGCATCAAAGCAGGGGATCTGACCTCGGACGTACTATCCCGTCCGAGGTCAGAAAGGGGTTAAAGCAGGAGATCTGGTGTTAGTTTTGGTGCCCACCACCAAAAGCAAGCTTATGGCCAAGTGCCATATAAAGTTCGGAAAAAGTAGGGGAAGTAAACTACCAAGTTTACCAGCCTGGGAAAAGAAAACCCGAACAGTTGTATCACATTAATCTGTTGAAAGCATGGAAGGACTGAGAGTGTATGCTTATGGACGTAACTTCCGACATGTCATATGGGGACCTTCAGATATCAGCCTGTAAGGAGGCCGAGGGAGAGGTAAAGATAGTCATCTCCCTCTAAAAACAGCAGCGGCAAGAGGTGCGTAAATTGGTACAAGAGAATATGGATGCATTCTCAGGACTATCCGGTCGTACCCCTGTCATCCAGCATGACATTGTCACCGAGGCTCACGATGAGTGTACAAATGAAATTGTACCGTATGCCCGAGGCCTGGAGACAAGCCATCGCGAGTGAGGTAAGACAAATGCTCCAACTGGGAGTAATTGAGGAATCCTGGAGTGACTGAGTAAACCCGATTGTGCTAATCCCGAAGCCGAATAGATCGTTACGGTTCTGTAATGACTTCCACAAATTAAATGGTGTTGCAGTTTGACCTTTACCCAATGCTCCGGGTGGACGAGGTGATTGAATGACTGGGTGAGGCTCAGTACTTTTCAACATTCTATCTGACCAAGGGTTATTGGCCGGTTTCTCATACGGAGTTGGCAAAGGAAAAGACTGCATTCATAACACCAGAGGGTCTGTACCACTATGTTGTCCTGCCGTTTGGACTACATGGAGCCCCACCCACTTTCCAGAGGTTGATGGACATAGTGCTGGAACCCCTTCGGAAATGTGTCAACATTAGTGATGAGCGAGCATATTCATTAATCAAGATTTCCCGAGCATGCTCAGGTGGTCTCCGAGTATTTTGGCGTGCTCAGAGATTATGTCAACGCAACTGAATGATTTGTGGCTGCTAAACAGCTTGAATGCATGTGGGGGTTGCCTGTTAGGGAATCCGCACATGTATTCAAGATGTCTAGCAGCCGCAAATCATGCAGCTGCATCGACAAACTAAATCTCTGAGCATCCCGAAATACTCGGGAGTCCACCCGAGCCTGCTCGGGAAATCTCGAGTAATGCGTATATTCACTCATCGCTAGTCAGCATGCTTGGATGACATCATCTTTAGTACTGACTTGCATACCCATTTGTCTCAGGTGCAAGCAGTAGATTCGCTCATAGCCGTGCGCTTGATGGCCAATCCCAAGAAATGTGCGATAGGGCTCGAGGAAATCCAGTACTTGAGATACATGATTAGCCACGAGGTTATGAAACTCCAAATAAATAAAATCGAGGCCATACAGAACTACCCCCAACCTCTTACCACCAAACAGGTGAGAATGGTTCTCGGAATCGTGTATTACCGTAGGTTTATACCTAATTTTTGGTGGAGAACAACACCCCTAACTCATCTCCTCAAGGGAAAGAAGTTCGGTGGAACCTCCAGGCAGAGGAAGCGTACCAATCCATGAAGGTGGTGCTGTGTGGACAGCCCATCTTCATTAGCCCCAACTTGGTCCTCTCTCCTCCTGTACCAGTTGTGACTAGTATTGTTTAACCCCATAATGACCGCCGATACGCTTTTTAACGGCGGCCGCTAAGGGTACTTAAACCACAGCGTCGTTAATTAACGGCGCTGTGGAAAAAGTAAATAGCGCCCCTCAGAGTCGGATTTTCTCCGGGGTCTCGGCTGCCGGGGGTAGCCGAGACCCCAGAGAACATGATTCGGGGTTTTTTTTACCGACCCCGCATTTGTGATCGCCGGTAATTAACCATTTACCGGCGATCGCAAAAAACAAAACGCGATTTCTTTTTAATTTCTCTGTCCTCTGATGTGATCGCACATCAAAGGACAGATAAATGGGGTCCCAGGTAGCCCCCCAATACTTACCTGTCTCCCCCAATGCTCCTGATGGGCGCCACCATCTTCAAAATGGCGGGAGCATGCGCAGTGCGCCCGCCGGCCGGCACCGGGAGAATCTTTGGGGTCTTGGCTGCTGGGGGTAGCCGAGACCCCAAAGAACATGATCGGGGTCGGTTTTACCGACCCCTGTTTTGCGATCGCCGGTAATTAACTGTTTACCGGCGACCGCAAAAAAAAAAAAAAAGCAAAGTGTAATTCTCTGTCCTCTGATGTGATCGAACATCAGAGGACAGAGAAATAGGGGGATTCGGGGACCCTATTATACTCACCAGTGTCCCTGGGTCCTCCTGCTGCTCCTCCTGGTCTTCTTGGTAAAAGAAAATGGCGGGCGCATGCGCAGTGCGCCCGCCATCTGTCGCCATCTGCCGGCCGGCAGGAGAAGAGCAGTTGGGGCTAAAATTAGGGTTAGGGTTGGGGTTAAATTTAGGGTTAAGGTTGGGGCCAAATTCATGGTTAGGTTTGGGGCTAAATTTAGGGTTAGGGTTGGGGCTAAATTTAGGGTTAGGGTTCTTTCACACTTACGTCGGTACGGGGCCTTCGCAATGCGTCAGCCCGACATACCGACGCACGTTGGGAAAATTGTGCACAACGTGGGCATCGGATGTAGTTTTTCAATGCATCCGCTGCCCAATCTATGTCCTGGGGAGGAGGGGGCGGAGTTACAGCCACGCATGCGCGGTCAGAAATGGCGGACGCGACGTACAAAAAACATTACATTGAACGTTTTTTGTGCCGACGGTACGCCAAAACACAACTGATCCAGTGCACGACGGACGCGACGTGTGGCCATCCGTCACGATCCATCGGCAATACAAGTCTATGGGCAAAAAACGCATCCTGCGGACATATTTGCAGGATCCGTTTTTTGTCCAAAACGACGGATTGCGACGGATGCCAAACGACGCAAGTGTGAAAGTAGCCTTAGGGCTAGGGTTGGGGCTAAAGTTAGGGTTAGAGTTGGGATTAGGGCTGGTATTAGGGTTAGGGTTGGCATTAGGGTTACGCTTGGGATTAGGGTTAAGGTTAGGATTAGGGGTGTATTGGGATTAGGGTTAGTGTTGTGAGTTCTGTTTTTTGGCTCCCTCTGGTGGTTACTGATGGTACTGGGTGACTTGTGTTCTCTGGGTCTCTGGTGTCCACCTGTTCCATCAGGTTATGGGAGTTTCCTATTTAACCTGGCTTTTTTGTCATTTCCTCGCCGGCTATCAATGTAATCAGCGTGTCTTTTTACCTCTGCTCCCTGCGTCTGTTATCTTCAGGACAAGCTAAGTTTTGATTTTCCTGTTCCACGTTTTGCTTAATTTTTGTCTTAGTCCAGCTTGCAGATATGTGATTCCTTGCTGCTGGTTGCTCTAGTGGGCTGAAATTACTCCTCATGTTCCATGAGTTGGCACATGAGTTCAAGTAATTTCAGGATGGTTTTTTTGAAGGGTTTTTCGCTGACCGCGCAGTTCACTTTTGTATCCTCTGCTATCTAGCTTTAGCGGGCCTCATTTTTGCTGATTCTATTTTCATAACTACGTATGTGCTTTCCTCTCATTTCACCGTTATTACATGTGGGGGGCTGCTATTTCTGTGGGGTGTTTCTCTGGAGGCAAGTGAGGTCTGTGTTTCTTCTGATAGGGGAAGTTAATTCTTCGGCTGGCGCGAGACGTCTAGGAATCATCGTAGGCACGTTCCCCGGCTACTGCTAGTTGTGTGTTTAGGTTCAGGATCGCGGTCAGCTCAGGTTCCATCACCCTAGAGCTTGTTTTGTTTTTGTGCTTGTCCTTTTGTGATCCCCTGCCATTGGGATCATGACAGATTAGGTTTGAGGTTAGGGTTGAGATTAGGATTAGGGGTATGTTGGATTTAGGGTTTTGATTAGGGTTATGGTTGACATTAGGGTTGTTTTGGGGTAAGGGTTGTGATTAGGATTATGGATCAGGTTGGGATTAGGGTTAGGGGTGTGTTGGGGTTAGGGTTGGAGCTAGAATTGGGGGGTTTCCACTGTTTAGTTACATCAGGGGGTCTCCAAACACGACAGCCAATTTTGCGCAAAAAGTCAAATGGTGCTCCCTCCCTTCTGAGCTCTGCCGTGCGCCCAAACAGTGGGTTACCCCCACATATGGGGCATCAGCGTACTCGGGATAAATTGGACAACTTTTGGGGTCCAATTTCTCCTGTTACCCTTGTGAAAATAAAAACTTGGGGGCTACAAAATCTTTTTTGTGGAAAAAAAAATATTTTTTTATTTTCACGACTCTGCATTGTAAACTTCTGTGAAGCACTTTGGCATTCAAAGTTCTCACCACACATCTAGATAAGTTCCTTGGGGGGTCTAGTTTCCAAAACGGGGTCACTTGTGGGGGGTTACTACTGTTTAAGTACATCAGGGGCTCTGCAAACGCAAAATAACGCCCACAGACCATTCTTTCAAAGTCTGCATTCCAAAACGGCGCTCCTTCCTTACGAGCTCTGCCGTGCGTCCAAACAGTGGTTTACCCCCACATATGGGGTAGCAGCATACTCAGGACAAATTGGACAACAACTTTTGGGGTCCGATTTCTCTTGTTGCCCTTGTGAAAATAAAAACTTGGGGGCTAAAAAATCTTTTTTTGTGGAAAAATTTTTTATTTTTTATTTTCACGACTCTGCATTCTAAACTTCTGTGAAGCACTTGGGCATTCAAAGTTCTCACCACACATCTAGATAAGTTCCATTAAGGGGGTCTAGTTTCCAAAATGGGGTCACTTGGGGGTTTCCACTGTTTAGGCACATCAGGGGCTCTCCAAACGCGACATGGCGTCCGATCTCAATTCCAGACAATTCTACATTGAAAAAGTAAAACGGCACTCCTTCTCTTCCAAGCTCTGCGGTGCGCCCAAACAGTGGTTTACCCCCACATATTGGGGGGTATCGACATACTCAGGGGAAATTGCACTACAACTTTTGTGGTCTAATTTCTCCTGTTACCCTTGTGAAAATAAATATTTGGGGGCAAAAAATCATTTTTGTAGAAAAAAATGCGATTTTTTTTATTTTCACGGCTCAACGTTATAAACTTCTGTGAAGCACATGGGGGTTCAAAGTGCTCACCACACATCTAGATAAGTTCCTTAAGGGGTCTAGTTTCCAAAATGGTGTCACTTGTGGGGGGTTTCTACTGTTTAGGCACATCAGGGGCTCTCTAAACGTGACATGGCGTCCGATCTCAATTCCAGCCAATTCTGCATTGAAAAAGTCAAACGGCACTCCTTCACTTCCAAGTTCTGCGGTGCGCCCAAACAGTGGTTCACCCCCACATATGCCGTATTGGCGTATTCAGGAGAAATTGCATAACAAAATTTATGGTTACATTTCTGTTTTTACACTTGTGAAAATAAAAAAAAAATGGTTCTGAATTAAAATGTTTGCAAAAAAAAGTTACATGTTCATTTTTTCCTTCCACATTGTTTCAGTTCCTGTAAAGCACGTAAAGGGTTAATAAACTTCTTGAATGTGGTTTTGAGAACCTTGAGGGGTGCAGTTTTTAGAATGGTGTCACACTTTGCTATTTTCTATCATATAAACCCCTCAAAATAACTTCAAATGTGATGTGGTCCCTAAAAAAAAAAAGGTGTTGTAAAAATGAGAAATTGCTGGTCAACTTTTAACCCTTATAACTCCCTAACAAAAAAAAATTTTGTTTCCAAAATTGTGCTGATGTAAAGTAGACATGTGGGAAATGTTATTTATTAACTATTTTTCGTGACATATCTCTCTGATTTAAGGGCATAAAAATACAAAGTTTGAAAATTGCTAAATTGTAAAAATTTTCGCCATATTTCCGTTTTTTTCATAATCAATCGCAAGTAATATCGAAATGTTACCACTAGCATGAAGTACAATATGCCACGAAAAAAACAATCTCAGAATCAGCAGGATCCGTTGAAGCGTTCCAGAGTTATAACCTCATAAAGTGACAGTGGTCAGAATTGCAAAAATTGGCTCGGTCATTAAGTACCAAATCGGCTGTCACTAAGGGGTTAAGATTATTGTGCTTGTGTTTATCATGTATACCCCTCCTCACTTGTAAAGCGCCATGGAATAAATGGCGCTATGTCTAGAAATGCTTCATCGTACAGACGGATGCCTCCAACGTGGGCCTAGGAGAGGTCCTGTCGCAGGAGGTGAACGGGGAGGAACATCTGGTCACCAACCTCAGTAGAGAATGAGTGCCTGGCCATTAAGTGGGCTTTGGAGTCCCTACGCTATTATATACTCAGTGGACCGTTTCGCTTGGTGACAGATCATTCACCCTTGGTATGGATGAGAAATACCTTGATAAATGCTCGGGTCACCAGGTGATTTCTTTCTCTGCAGAAATTTAATTTCAACGCTGAACATCAGTTGGGGAAATCACAAGGAAATATGGATGCCCTGTCACGGGCACCCTGTATGGTGACAAATGTTCAACCCCACAAGTTTGAACAAAGGGGAATATGTGATGCAGTGACAGGTGTTATAAGTTAGGGTCGCTGTGTCCCCCTGGATGCGGACAGAGTCCGATTAGACCTGCTGGAGTGCCTTGTATTCACAGCAGGACGCCTGTGAGTCACGAGGCAAAATAGGTGTGAACATAGTCAAGTTATTTGACCAAGGCAATGATCAGGAAAACCCGTTAAGGGCTTTTATTTTTGAAGGGGGCTACAGGATGGTACTGCAGTGGTCCGCTTCCTCCAGGCCAGGTCTTACAAGTGGCCCATGGCCAGATTCCAGTTGAAAGGGAACCTGTCACCTGAATTTGGCGGGACCAGTTTTGGGTCATATGGGCGGAGTTTTCGGGTGTTTGATTCACCCTTTCCTTACCTGCTGGCTGCATGCTGGCCGAAATATTGGATTGAAGTTCATTCTCTGTCCTCCATAGTACACGCCTGTGCAAGGTAAGATTACTTTGCGCAGGTGTTTACTACGGAGGAGAGAATGAACTTCAATCCAATATTGCAGCCAGCATGCAGCCAGCAGGTAAGGAAAGGGTGAATCAAACACCTGAAAACTCCGCCCATATGACCCAAAACCAGTCCCGCCAAATTCAGGTGACAGGTTCCCTTTAAAACCATGCAGAAAAGGGTTGGGTGTGTCTGCAAGTGGCAGAGCAGGTGGCTCTGCAGCGTCCATCTTGTAAGGTAACACAGTACCAAGGCAGTGAATGCCTGGCACCCCACAGTGTGATACGGTGGTGCAGTTGCCCTCGACAACCGGTCTCGTGCATGCACTGTTGACACCCCAGCTGCAATCCGGAGGATACCGTGTTGTTCACTGTGCGAGTTTTGTCTGGACATTAAAAAGACATTTCCTTTGAACATTCCTGTGGTCCCTGCTTATGTCACACTGCACCAACTCCACTGCACTACATAGTAGAAAAAGGTCTACCAAATATGTTTTCCTGTTTTCGTAAGATGCAACCCATCTCTAGCAAGGAGTTTATCATATAGGTAATTCACTCCATGGTCAAGAAACTCAAAACGTTACTCACGGCATCATCGATGTAGCCAGTTGTTCACCTGTAGAATCCTGTTCAATCTCCTTGGTCCATGTTTATCCACTGGGATGATGCATGAGAAGACGACCAGTGCTCCCAGTTCCTTCACTTACTGGCCTAGGTCTAAGTATCTGCATAGTTTCCAGGTACTTTTTGTGTCATGGTACTTTTTGTGTCATTTGTTACTACGTGTATAGATAATAATAATTATAATAATAATATTTTATTTATATAGCGCCAACATATTCCGCAGCGCTTTACAAATTATAGAGGGGACTTGTACATACAATAGACATTACAGCATAACAGAAATACAGTTCAAAACAGATACCAAGAGGAGTGAGGGCCCTGCTCGTAAGCTTACAAACTATGAGGAAAAGGGGAGACACGAGAGGTGGATGGTAACAATTGCTATAGTTATTCGGACCAGCCATAGTGTAAGGCTTGGGTGTTCATGTAAAGCTGCATGAACCAGTTAATTAATTTTTTTTTTTTTTTTTAATATAGGCCACACAGGGATCGTTAGGTTAATGCATTGAGGCGGTAGGCCAGTCTGAACAAATGAGTTTTTAGGGCACGCTTAAAACTGTGGGGATTAATCGTATTATCCTAGGTAGTGCATTCCAAAGAATCGGCGCAGCACGTGTAAAGTCTTGGAGACGGGAGTGGGATGTTCTGATTATTGAGGATGCTAACCTGAGGTCATCAGCGGAGCGGAGGGCACGGGTAGGGTGGTAGACTGAGACCAGAGAGGAGATGTAGGGTGGTGCTGAGCCATGGAGTGCTTTGTGGATGAGGGTAGTAGTTTTGACAGTGCCCTGCACCGTTCACTGTGCCCCATAGATGTGCCATATACAGTGCTCTGCACCGTTCACTGTGCCCCATTGCTGTGCCATATACAGTGCTCTGCTCCGTTCACTGTGCCCCATAGATGTGCCATATACAGTGCTCTGCACCGTTCACTGTGCCCCATAGATGTGCCATATACGGTGCTCCGCACCGTTAATAATAATAATAATATTTATTTATATAGCGCCAACATATTCCGCAGCGCTTTACAAATTATAGAGGGGACTTGTACATACAATAGACATTACAGCATAACAGAAATACAGTTCAAAACAGATACCAAGAGGAGTGAGGGCCCTGCTCGTAAGCTTACAAACTATGAGGAAAAGGGGAGACACGAGAGGTGGATGGTAACAATTGCTATAGTTATTCGGACCAGCCATAGTGTAAGGCTTGGGTGTTCATGTAAAGCTGCATGAACCAGTTAATTTTTTTTTTTTTTTTTTTAATATAATAGATAGACAAGTGTAGTCATCGTTAACACTTAAGTGTCTTGGTACCCTATCAGACACATCTTTGATTTGGGTACCTGGAAGACTCGTACTTCTCGTGAAGTAATAACCGATCAACAGCGGCTTCTATTCCTCTCAATAGGTAATCCCCCCATGACCACCTCCTTTTTCTTCTTCACCACAGCGCTTCTTTCCAGGACGTCCCTCCTGACCGCACCATCAGGAGTTTGTCCTTCTTATCCTTGAATGGGACAGGTACACACAACAGATTAAAAGGACCCTCCCTCCACCACCCCTGTGTTTTTCCTGTCCCTATCAGGGACGGACGCAGAAGAGTGTACTTATCTTCCAGCGAGATGGAGCTCCTGAAGCCAGACACAGGAGGATCAGGACGGGTCCTTGTCATGTCTCCCCTTCATCCTGCAGGAGGTCCGGAGACAGACACACCGAACCCAAGGGGTCCCTCAGCCTGTCCATTTGAGTGGGGGCTCCAGAAGTGAGCCGGTTCCCCTCCTGAGGGGCTTTTGGCTCGCGTGGCTCAACCATGCACGTGACTTTGATACGCACTGAAAATTCAAAGGCAAGGTTCCACTTACAGAGGGATGAGGAGCAGGCCTCTAGATTCTGGTGTGCGTTCCACCGTGGAATGCACATCCAGGAGATTAAAAAAAAACAAAAAAAAAAAAACACAATCCTAATTTAAAGGTGAACCGCCGTTTGATGATTCACATGAAAGACAGGCGTGACAATACTATTTAAAGTATGTGCAGGGGGGAGCTCAGGTTCCAGTGCATCTAGTCAGCCAGCTATAGGTCAAACCACTGGCCAGTCTGTTACCCCTGCTGAAAACCTGGTACAAGTGAGTTTCTGGAGGTTTGGGCCTCACACTGTCTGTCGTCCAGGGTGTAATTCAGAGAACCTTCCCTAGGTCCTTTATTATAGGACAAGGAAGCCAATAAAAGGCCCATGACACCATCCGCGCCTAAAAAGATGTACTAAGTGTAATACTAAACTGCTGGACACATGGGAAAGTTATGTCTCGTGTGTATTGCCAAGGTGATTAAAGATGAACACACCTCATTTATGACCAATATAAGGACCATAATAAGAGGGGACGTTCAGAATTCCGTCACGGAGTTAGCTCCCCCACAATCCTCCCGGATGGCTCCCATGCAAAAAAGGCCATGATGAGAGATGGAATCCTGTTCAGAGGGGGAATAGTTATAAGATTACTCTGACCCTGAACAAGAGGAAAGGGAAGAATTTATTACAATGCACCCAGAGGAAAAGAAGTACCTTTTCTCTTGGGAAGATACTGACGCTCCATTATCAGCAGTCAGAAATACTATGAACGTGGAGGATACCCACCAGTCCCCCTCCTCAATACAGGATGAAATGTTCAGAGGGGTAATGAGCCATATGAACAAGGTGTTCCCACTCAATAAGCATATTAAAGCCATGATCCTGGAAGAGTGGGAAGATGTGGAAAACAGAGTAACAATTTCAAGAAGTTTCAGATCACATCTACCTTTTGAGTCGGAGGACATAAAATTATGGGAAGAGATCCCTAAGGTGGATATCCCTATAGTGAAGGTAGCAAAGAAAACTGCCATCCCCTTTGAAGACTCATCATGCCTAAAAGATCCTATGGACAGAAAGGCAGAAGGCCTTTTCAAAAAACATGGGAGACCTCTGCCGCCATAATTAAGGCCAATATAGCCTCTACCTCATTGGCAAGAACCATAAATATATGGTTGGAAGCTCATCTAAGAAAGAAGATATCCAGATAGATCTTGGAATCTATGCCGTTGCTGAAAATGGAAACAGGAATTATGGCAGATACCTCAGCAGAATCCATTAGATTCACCCCAAGGAATGGGGCACTAGCCAATACGGCTAGGCGAGCAATATGGCTGAAAACATGGTCAGGGGGTTATCACTCTAAGAATAAATTGTGCTCCATCCCCTTTTCTGGCCTTCGAATGTTTGGTCCGGTACTGGACATGTTGGAAAAGGTGTGGGATAAAAAAAAGAAACCTGAAAAAGTGCCATCCTTTTGGAAGCCTTATTCCGATTAGAAACCAGAATACAAAGGGAAAACCGGTAGATGGAGCTACCTGAAGGGTGGTAAAGGAAGTGCCTTTTCCAGTTCAGCAAACAGTGTCCGTAAACAATGACGCCAGGAAAGTGGGGCGGAAGACTCCAAAACTTTCTTCCAAAAAAGGTATCCAGGAACCCATGGATACTGCAAACGGTAGCAAGATACAATTTGTGCAGATACCCTATGGAAGATTCCACATGATAACTATCCAATATCCCCAGGTCGCAAGAAGGCTGCTGGCGGACATAAAAAAGTTGGTGGAATCAGGAACAGTAGTTCCAGTGCCAGAGACAGAATGGAGTCGCGGTTACTATTCGGGCCTGTTCTCAATAAAGAAACTGGGGGAAGACCATCGCACCATAATAAATCTGAAGTCACTAAACAGATGGGTATCATGCAAACAATTCAAAATGGAGTCTAGAAGATCTACAACTCCACTGATCAAGGAGAATATGGTAATGTGCACGTTAGATCTCAAAGAAGCGTATTATCACATGCCTATTCATCCTCACAGGCGGCAATATCTAAGATTTGCATTGATAGAAGGGGGGAAAACTCAACATTACCAATTTAAATTCCTCCCATTTGGTCTTTTCTCAGCACCATGTATTTTCACCAAGCTGGTGGCAGAAGTTATGGACTTTCTCAGGGAGAAAGGCATATTAATTGTCCACTATCTGGATGACTTCCTGTTGATGGCAGAGTCCCCACAGCAACTGAGGACCAGTTTAAAATCAACCATCTTAGTGCTAAACAACTTACGGCGAATCATAAACTTGAAAAAATCAGATCTGGTGCTAGGAAGACAAAAGGTCTTCCAATGAATACTCTGGGACGCCGAACAGCAGATGTCCATTCTGCCAGAATAGAAACAGGAGGAACTCAGAAACAAGATTATAGCCTTCAGAGGAGATCACAAGTGTGCATCAGAAAGGCTATGAGGATTCTGGGATTGAAGACTGCTTCTATTTCAGGGGTCCAGTGGTGTCAAATCCACTTGACAACTGCAACATCAGGACTTGACAAACTGGAACAGAAGGACAGATGGGCTAAACAAGTTAAAACTGTCAGCAGTAACAAAAAGGTTGTTAGCTTGGTTGTTATCTATGATTAAAGGGGATTATGTGGAGATGGTCCCGTTTATATTGATCGCCAGACACAAGCGGCAGTGGCTAGGGGGCCCAGGTGCAGGATCGGTGCATACAGGGTACCTGACGAAGATCAGATCCTCCCAGATCATCCAACCTCCGAGAGCTTCAGGCGGTCTGGGAAAGGCTAAAGCAATGTGGGCAAAGACTAAAGAACAGACACATCAGGATTCTGTCAGTCAATATTACTAGGTAAAAATAGAACAACACGGCACTAGTAGTAGTGTATAGAGTAGGTGCTCAAGTAGGGTATCCAGCCCAACAAATCCAAATAAAACTTGGCACTCCAGATGAATAATTATCATATGCAAAAGGTTTATTGATGTGCATCCATAAAGGCAAGTCGAACATTTTCAGTCCACATCCGGACCTTCATCAGAACAAATATAAGAGATCTGGTGCAGGGAGAAACAATCCTGTCTCTATAAATTCCAATATTGGCAGGGTAGCCTGGATGCAGCAAAAAGTCCTGTCCATGTAGGCGCACATGTAATGCGACTGGAGTCGCTGGGTAAATGGCGCTATTTAATGGGTTACGCAGATCAACATATGAACCATTTGAGGATTCAGATATAAAATCTCCCTTAAAATTGCATTCCTGGTCGCCATAACATCCAGACAAAAAGGGGAAATACAGGTATTTTCCATTAAAAGTCCATACCTAAGGATCATAGATGACTGCATTATTCTTAATTAGACCCCAAGTTCTTGCCAAAAGTAGTAACACCCTTTCATGTGAGTCATAAGGTAGTCTTGCCTTCCTTCTGCCAAGACCATAAAAACAGAAATGGCGTTTTCATTCCCTACGCGTCAGAAGGGTAGTCCTCCGCTACATGAAAGCCAAAAAGGATTGGCGAATATATCCCAATCTGTTCATAGTTTTTTGGGAAAAAGGCATCAAAAGTGACTTTGGCACGATGCGTCAGATCAGTGATCTGCCTGTCCTACACATCAGAAGGGAATTCTCCAGTCAATATCTGAGCCCATTCCACCAGAGCAGTAGCAAATTCTTGGGCAGAGCAAGCACGGGCCTCGGTGGACTAAATCTACAGTGCTGCAACATGGACAAATCTAAATACCTTTTGCAGACTAATGTATAAACTGGAAATTTTAGCTGGCCAAAAGATGGCCTTTGGAAGGAAGCCCCTCTAAGCAGTGGTCCCAACCAGAATGTATCCTCCGGCATGTTCCCGATGGTGGCATCAGGAGGGATGTCCTGGATAGTAGGCATTAGACCTACCGGTAATAGGAGTCCATCATGACAGCACCAATTACATTCCCTACCGTAAATTCCTATCTAACATGTGATGGTAACGTATGTAGAAAGAAAACTAAATAGAGTTGCATCCATCCTGGGGTGGTACTTGAAAAAGAAAATCACTGAGGGGTGGTAGAGGGGCCTTTTAACATAGTGTGTTCCTGTCCTTATCAAGGATAACCTCCTGATGGTGCCATCATGATGGACTCCAGGAAAACCTATTACCATTAGGTCCAATGCCTACTTTTTCTCCCTTCAAGAGGCTTCTGACTTTTTACTGGGGTGTTCTTTGTGGCAAAGCACTTTTTTGAAGTACATCTTGCATAGATGTCCTTCATGAGAGCCTGGTATTGGTTCTTCAGCGATATGGATGATAACTGCCTTCTCATCCTCCTGCTTCTTTGGGTCACGTGCTTCCAATTTTCTCCTGAAGACTTTGCACCTTTTCCCCTAACAGAGTTACAAGTTTGCATTTCTAGCATGTAAAGTTTATTTTCCTCTGGCAAGTCTGTAAACATATAGTACACATTGCAGCACAACATATGGGTAATCTCCTCCATATTGAACAAAACAAATTTCTGTGCAATCGTCGTAAAGATATCAATGCGCGGTTTGATGATTTCCTCCAAGCAGCTCGATCGCTGGGACTCTTCCCAGAATGCACCAGGAATATGCAAATTATCTCACACAAGCTTTAATTCCTTGTTTGACGATTTCCTCCAAGCAGCTCGATCCAGCTACACCCAAAGATCCTCAGACTCATGGTGACTCTTCACTCTTTCCAGAGTCATGTCATGTTTGGAGAGCCCCTGATGTGCCCAAAGAGTAGAAACCCCCCACTAGTGACCCGATATTGGCATTGATCTAGTGTTTTCCTGGTATGTGAATTTTATGTGGCATACATAAATTCTGCAGAGTGCTCAGGTTTGCTTGCATGAGTTGTGTAGTGTACGTCAGGTTGGCATGTGTTGTGTGCATCAGGTTGGCTTATGTGAGTAGTGTAGAGTGCATTAGGTTGGCATATACTCAGAAATACATTTAGTAGTCCATGGATGTAACAGTTTGAAGTATTCTTTTATACACAGGCCTGTTTGGTGGGAGCAAGTGTTACATTGGTGTTTTTTCTCTTAGAAACAGCAGGCACTTTAATGCGATCACCGAGACTCTTGGCCAAGATATACCCAGTATGGCCAAGGTCAGAAAGTCACTCCCTTCCATGACGAACTAGGTACAGCCAAGGTTGGGAAGGAGTCAAGGACCAGGCCAGGATGGCCATAGGAAGAGTTAAGACTTAGTAAGGTGTGACTTGGCTTGTCCCTGCACAGTGGACTTGGATTGTCCACATAAGACTTGTCAAGAACCTGGAGCAAAGCAGAAAGACAGCCAGGGTCAGCATCGAACTAGTCTCTTCTTTTATTAGAAGCCCCCATCTGGACCTTCAGGCTATATTTTTTGAAGTTTCAAAGAACACCATACCTGGCTGCAATAATGAACCCAGGCTCTGATTCATGCTGCCTGCTGTTTGAAAACCGCGAAACAACTTACTGGTTCCATTTAAATGGTTATTCCCAAAAAAATCACAATGTGGTCTTATATTATAAATTATTTTTAAAGCACCATGGATTCCACTCTGCTGTATAATGAGAAGGGGTTGAATCATCTCCTTGAAGAGATATCAAGTTCTAAAAGTGGTCGATCGGACATGTTGGGGGAGAATTTCAGATGAGGGATACCTTGTAGATTGTGAGCCATCGCGGGCAGGGTCCTCTCTCCTCCTGTACCAGTTGTGACTTGTATTGTTCAAGACTATTGTACTTGTTTTTATGTATACCCCTCCTCACATGTAAAGCGCCATGGAATAAATGGCGCTATAATAATAATATTCGGGAGTTTTGGAGGCAATAGGGTAAGGAACATACCAGTGTAAAAGATAGGTGTTGGGAGAACTGGAGATTGTGTGGGAAAATATCGGACTATTTCAGAGATATATGAAGGAGACAGATTATGGAAGTTATAGGTCAACTAGGTGCTGGCCCGATTCTAACGCATCGGCTATTCTAGAATGTGCATGTCCACGTAGTATATTGCCCAGCCACATACTATATTGCACAGCGACGTAGTATATTGCCCAGGCACGTATGTAAAAGGTGGACCCGTTGAAGCGCTATTCACAGCGTGAAACGGCCATCGTCGACCCCTGCACACTCCTGTCATTATTGCACACCCCCCGAGCGGTGAAGATGTTTTCTCACATGCTTGAATAAAGGACTGTCTAACTCCAGGATCGGTGAGTGCTGTTGCAGTGTCTTTGTGATTCACTTAGTAAAATCAGGGTTGAGGAAAAGATTCTAGTAATATTTTTCAGTTGGACGTGGCAAGAGCTTGGACGTGCAGATTGAAGGACAGGGCAGAGTTGAGGGTTACTCCGAGGCAGTAGACTTCTACTGGCTTTTGATTTTTTTTTTTTTAAATCTGCACGGTTTTGCACATTTCAGCTTTGAAAAGATACCCCTTTTAATTTCAAATTTCCACTGCAACAGTCCTGTAGGTCTAGTGCTCCTGGTGAATGATGTTCAATGCAGTCTCTCTCAGCACTTTCATAGAATTGTTTGTCAATGTTGTTTTTAGAACATAGTTGCTCCTGTGAAGTATGATGTCATAGGACCCATTACACAATGTGACTCTCTCTATACACCACTCACAAAAAGATAACAATATTCGGCTTTCAGGTGAAATTTATGGAAAATGTAAAAAGTTCACGCTACAATATTTAATTTTATCATGAAGGTAGGGCATTTATGTGAAAGCATGCAATAGTGATTTCCTCATCTTACACAATTTATTAAAACAAAAGCCAACAGTGGTGGGTATACCGCAACAAAAAATATCACTGTCTCACCAACTTATGTGGCCTTTAGCATCAATTACAGCTCGACAACGTCTCATGCTGTTTGCAAGTCGAATTATTGTCTGCTGAGGCATCTCATTCTTGAACAGCAGCCCTCAGGTCTGGGGCAAAGAGTTCCGAGCCTCTACACAGCGACTGTGTTCTTCTCACAGGTTTCCTATGAGGTTAAGGTCTGCAGAAAGTGCAGGCCACTCCATTTGTGGTACCCCAGTCTCCAGCAGGCGTTCAATAACGATGCAACCTTGATGAGCTGGATTGTTGTCATCCATACAAATGAAATCAGGCCTGTGCTGTTCGTGTAGAGGCACAATGAGTGGATTATTGACGTTATTAAAGTAGTAGGGGCTTGTCACTTTGTCTAAGGCAGTTCTGCATTGACTAGACACACCTGCCCACACTGTAAAGGCCCCATCACACTGGACGATATCGCTAGCGATCCGTGACGTTGCAGCGTCCTGGCTAGCGATGTCGTCCAGTGTGACAGGCAGCAGCGATCAGGCCCCTGCTGTGATATCGCTGGTCGGGGCAGAAAGGCCAGGACTTTATTTCGTCGCTGGCTCTCCCGCTGACATCGCTGAATCGGCTTGTGTGACGCTGATTCAGCGATGTCTTCGCTGGTAACCAGGGTAAACATCGGGTTACTAAGCGCAGGGCCGCGCTTAGTAACCCAATGTTTACCCTGGTTACCATCGTTAAAGTAAAAAAAACAACCACTACATACTTACCTACCGCTGTCTGTCCCCGGCGCTGTGCTTCTCTGCTCTGGCTGTGAGCGCCGGGCAGCAGACATCACCGCTCTGCTTTCCGGCCGCTGTGCTTACACAGGGCAGAGAAGCAGAACGCCGGGGACAGACAGCGGTAGGTAAGTATGTAGTGGTTGTTTTTTTTACTTTAATGATGGTAACCAGGGTAAACATCGGGTTGCTAAGCGCGGCCCTGCGCTTAGTAACCCGATGCTTACCCTGGTTACTGGCATCGTTGGTCGCTGGAGAGCGGTCTGTGTGACAGCTCTCCAGCGACCAAACAGCGACGCTGCAGCGATCCGGATCGTTGTCGGTATCGCTGCAGCGTCGCTAAGTGTGACGGTACCTTAACACCTCCACCACCGATGACAACAGTGGGTTATGCTTAGTGCTCTCCTAAACGTCTCCAATATTGCTGGTGGCCATCATTTCTGCTCAGCGTGAATCAACTTTCATGCCATTGAATGTGCCATTCATCATCCAGTTCCAAGGGGCATTGTTCATAATGAAGTGGTCCTCAATGTGGGATGCGACCAAAGGACGTCCACTTCTTTGCCTTTGTGACTCTTCCAGTCTCTCTCTTTCACCCTGCTGACGACTGACACTCTAAGCTCAGTGACCACTTTTGTCCAAGAACATCCTGCTTGAAATCTCACATGGCAAGGTACTATTGATCAATAGGTGTCCTCTTGGTCTCATTATGTCAAAAAGTGAACAGCATAATGTCTAATACACATTCTAATTGAACCTTGAAATTTATTGGCCAATTCATGGATCAAACACCTGTTGTGAATTTTGCCATTAAGCGACATGTTCGTGAACAGCAAGTTGTGCAAAAAGATCTGAAACATTGAACAGTTGGAAATGTGTATTTAAAGGTTTAGAGACAATCACATTAAGTTCACCTGAAAAGGTTAGACTGCATTTTAGGTTCTTCCTGTAATTTTGTCCAAAAGCTAAATATTCCTAACTTTTTGTGAAGTGTAAATTCAGTCGCATGTGAATTTTTTTAATGGAGAGCGAGTCATGTACAATCAACGACTAAACGCCCAACACTTCTAGAAATATTTAATTCTGTTATAGTGACACCATAGGCAATCATTACCTGCAATGTCGGACAAAACATGTTACCATTTAGCCCTAGCCTGGAAGGGCACTGCAGCAGGTTTTATTTTTTTTGACCCACGTGTTAGGGATGAATGTTTACAGTGTGTACATTAAAAGGACTTTGTCAGCACAGAATGACTGCTGAAACCAGGTACAGGGGCTGCGCGGCATGGCCAAACATTTAGGCTACTTTCACACTAGCGTTAACTGCAATCCGTCACAATGCATCGTTTTGCAGAAAAAACGCATCCTGCAAAAGTGCTTGCAGGATGCGTTTTTTCCCCCATAGACTTGTATTGACGACGCATTGCCACACGTCGCATCCATCGTGCGACGGATGCGTCGTGCTTTGGTGGACCGTCGGGAGCAAAAAACGCTACATGTAACGTTTTTTGCGCCTGATGGACCGCTTTTTCCGACCGCGCATGCGCGGACAGATCTCCACCCCCACCTCCCCATGGGGCAGCAGATGCACCGGAGAAATGCATCCGCTGCCTCCGTTGTGCAGTGCGTTAAACGCTAGCGTCAGAATCTCTGCCCGACGCATTGCGACGGGGAGATTCCGACGCTAGTGTGAAAGTAGCCTAAGCCACACCTTACCACCTGCTTGGTTTTCCTCTATCACCATACTTGAAGCCAAAGTCAACAAATAAGGGAGAGGGTGGAAATAAGAGGGACGACAAGCAGGTGGGAACTAGTCTGAACAGTTATTCTGTCCTGACGGAGTCCCTTTATAGGGGAATCTGTAACAAAATTTGACTTATCTAAACTATGAATATGGGAATACAGGTTATAGCATGCTGAAAAAAGTCCTACCTGTATGCCTCATAACAGATGTCTTATTGTTGATAAATCATCTATCACTTTATGTAAATGACCTCTTCTAGGTTTTGGGAAGGATGGTGCCTGGCAGATAACTACCTCCAGAGCTTATTTTCCATATTCGAGGGCGTTATCAATGTGATGGCAGCTCTCTGCAGAGCAGTGTGTGATTATACCCAACATCTTCAGGTTCCTCTCAACTTCCAGTTCATAGGCAGAGATGTTGTAATACAGCAGAGCCAAGAGAGAAGCAGAAATTGTGTTTGTAATTAGACAAATTTAAGTTCTCCTATTATGCGTCAGTGACTTGTCACACTATTTCCGTGTTGCTCCGGTCACACAGCATCATCTGTGTGAACCTGAAGAAACTTTCTTAATTTAAGAATATGAGACTCAGAGGTAAATTGGACATGGCAATCCCAAGATGCGGGAAAGGAACAGAGCAGTGCAGGAAACATCGGAGGGTAATTTAATGCACAAACTTTAAACTTAAGTGAGCTGGGCACTACAATAGCAGATTTGAAACTTTCACTCTGCAACATCCACTGCTGCTTATTTCAGAAAAACACCCATGGAGTCAAATAATCAATACACCTGTAAATTCCAAAAGGGGTATAATTTTCAAAATGGGGTAATTTGAGGGGCAATTCTACCTTTCTTGCACATAGGGGCTCTGTATATGGAGTCTGCAAACTATTCCAGAAAAATCAGTGCTAGTTGGCTCTTGGAGCTCATTGTCCCTCCAGAGTATCGCTGTGTGGCTAAACAGTACTATTCTGGGGTAGGCTACATGTTCAGCAGAAACTGTGTGACAATTCTTGCTGCCATTTTCACCTACTTCTCTGTGTGAAAATGTAACTATTTTTTCATCAATGGCACTAAATTCTATGACATCTCAGGTGTCAATATGATCACTGCACCCCTAGAAGAATTCATTGACAGGTATAGTTTGTAAAATGGAGTCACTTATACTGTTCTGGCACTTCAAACTGTGCTCCTTCCTTTGGAGCCCTGCCATGTGCCCACACAGTAGTCCTTAACCCCCCCCCCCCCCAGGAAAAATTCCACATCAAGGTCTGGGGTCCATTTTCTCCCCTAAGGGTACCGTCACACAGTGCAATTTTCATCGCTACAACGGTACGATCCGTGACGCTCCAGCATCGTAACAATATCGCTCCAGCGTCGTAGACTGCTGTCACACTTTGCAATCTACGACGCTGGAGCGATAATTTCATGACGTATGTGCGATGTAGAAGCCGTTGGTTACTATGCGCACATCGTATACGATATATGTTACACCCTGCGATCATGCCGCCACAGCGGGTCACTAGACGACGAAAGAAAGTTTCAAACGATATGCTACGACGTACGATTCTCAGCGGGGTCCCTGATCGCAGGAGCGTGTCAGACACTGCGATATCGTAACTATATCGCTCGAACGTCACGAATCGTGCTGTCGTAGCGATCAAAATTGCACTGTGTGACGGTACCCTTACACTTGTGAAAAAAAAAAAAAAATTGGGGCCAAAATAAAATTTGAGCCAATTCCTGAGAAGCAGCTGAAGGGTTAAAAATTGTATTGGATGTGGTTTTAAGCAGTTTATGATTTCGTAAAATCTGTTGGAAAAGTGAGAGAAAAACAAAAACTCAGTGGGATCCGTTGAAGTGTTCCAGAGTTATTACCACATAAAATAACTCTGGTGAGAATTGTGAAATTTGACCAGGTCATGAAGGTGAAAACAAGCTCGGGGGTGAAGAGGTTAAGATCTATGGGCCGGACATAGACCTCCCCGAGATGGAGTCTCCAGAGCTTATGTTAAATAAGAGGCAATTCCACTGTGAGACATGTAACTAACAGAGAACAGTAGAACTTATGCTAACTGTCTCCTTACAAACACATGAGCAGCTGCAGCTCACAGCTCTGCTGTATTGCAACAGTATTGCACTCCTGTCTGCCTGTGAGATGGCACTGAAGCCGAGAGGAATATGCTGATGTGTCAGTTATAGTCACACACAGCTCTGCAGCGAGATCAGGAGTGCCGCCCTTTAAACTAAGCTCTGGAGGAACATTCGCAGGGAGATTGTGTCTGACCCATATCCAAAACAGCTCATTTTCAGCATAGGATTGACGACCCTACTGACAGATTACCTTTAAAATACTTACCTTCTATTTCCAGTGCTGCTCCAGTTCTCTCCTGCATCATGTGACCTCAACTGTGACCAGCTTGCTCAATTAGCATCTTCTGTGTTAACCGGAAAACTTTTAACCCATTATCTACAAAAGTCCTTTTTTTGGGACGCCTAATCTTTTGCTTCTAGCAACTAAGATTTTATAATTAGGTCCAATTTTTTTTGTTGAGTTTGTAAAATGAATGTTTTCAAAATAGGAAATCATGTCATTTTTAATTGAATATTGGTACACCCTTTTCTGAAAAGTCCGTAAAATGAAAATTTCTAATTTGGCAAGTAATGGGTTAAAGCTTTATACAGGGCTGCTTCAAGCAGAACTATAAATAATAGAGCAGAGGTGCACGTGTTGAGCTCTGCTCTATTCTGATGGTTGTCTCCAGTGCACTAATCTCAAGATTGTTAGGGGTCCAGTCAGAAAGTTCTCTCATCACATGGATAGGGATCACTTCCATGCTTGGTACAATCCCTTTAAATAAATAGAATGATTTATGGATGGGCGAAGAGAATCCTAACTGAGCATACTGCTAACATGGCCTGCTGGTTGCAATACAATGTCTGTTGCATAAGTACTACTTGCCAAAACCATATAGACTGCAAGCAATGTGAGGTATCAGGTTACCCTTCCTCTAATATTCTATGAAGAGGGGTGAAACAGTGCGAGAAAAAAAATAAAAATAAAAGGCAGTGAGAAAGTCAGAGGCATACTCACAGGTATTGGACTGAAATTTCAAGTCTTTTACCTCTCTTCAGAGCTGAACTCACATCTACACAGCTCAGTTCTGCTGTGTAATTTCTTCCAGGCTGCTGAATAACTGTGTGTTGTGAGAATACAAATTCACTGGCACTATTTAATACTGCCATACAATCTCCAGGTTCAGAGATAAATGGGTGGCACTCTGTGACCAATAAAAATTCTTTGAAGTGTGTCCCTGTGTGGACGACGACCCTTTCGCATACAACTGGATCCATTGAAGAATAGGTTGTAAACGAAATGTCCATTGTCCACTCAGTGCCCTGCTTCCCTGCATCCATGTTATAAAACTAGCATAAATAAAGAAGAGTTTTTACCGGACAGAGTACCAATCCATTCATCTCTGAACCTGGAGATACCTCTGTATTGGAATAGAAACACATCATGGCAGCTCGTCTCCTTCCACAAGCTCAGAATACTGTGTAATAAAAGCGAATCTGCAGAGGGTTAAACTGGTGAAAATTTAGGATTGAAGTCATAAAAACGAGAAATCACATTATTACTTATGTACACAAAACCTTATTCTGAAAGTTTATTTGAATGTATAGTTCCCAATTAAGTTATGTATCAAACCAGCTATATGAATGCTCAGTCACAGATATTCTACGTTTTTATCAGTATGTTAAAATACCTGGCAAGTGAAGGGAATTAGGTTAAGGCTATAGGTTGTGTGTGATGCTGAGAATCAGTAAGTTTTTTGTGGCATGACTTCTCGGAGAATTGCAGTGGTCCTGTTGCCCCAGTCCAAGAGTGCTCATAGTCAGCAACCATCTCTCCAAAGACACCTCACCCTATTGTAGAGAACGGTGTGCTTGTTTTTTTTTCTGTATGGAGAGTGGATGGAGGAAGCCCATTCCAGACATATTTCCTCCAGACACCTCTGGCAGCATCTTCTTCCCAACAGAAGAAAAACTGTGTGCTAAGTTTCCACATGGCAGATTGTGCTCACCCCTAAAATCATCTGAAGAGTTGTGATGCCCACTGTACACATATTAGGAGGCCAAGTGATACCAACTAAATTGGCAGATTCTGACAACTTTCCTCTGTGCGTAGCAACTTAAATTGGTAATCCTTCAACAACCGCAACTGTCAAGTAGCAGGATTAACAAAGTAGCAAGTGACCAGAGTGCTTGAAGTTAATGTGCAAGACCGTTAGAGGCAGAAAAACGGGAAAGCAGAAGGATCTCGCGACTCTGAAGGGACGCATTGTAAAAGCTAGATGACTGTCAAATTACCTCCAAACCACCAAATCTTGTGACGTGTTCCTGATATGCAGTGATTACCACCAACCAAAAGTTGTCCAAGAATGAACCCACCCATAGGGTCATTTGTGCCCAAAGCTCACTGATGTGCATGGGAACACAAGGTTATGTTGTCTGGTCCGATCCCACAGAAGAGCAACAGTAGCACAATATGCTGAAAAAGTTAATGCTGGCGACGAATGAAAGATTCCAAAACACACAGAATGTTGGGTATTGGGGTGTGTAGTTCCAGGTCAACCAAATGCCCATGCAGACCCTTGTCCACACCAAAAAAAAAGTGCCTACGGTGTGCAGATGAGACTACAGACCCAATCAAGCCTGGATAATAAATCACATACAGTTTGGTGTCTTTTCTTCATTCAGGAAAGATGGCAAGCTAGTAAAAGAAGTGTGACGCTCTGGAAGATTTATTGAGTAAGCCTAAGTCCTGGCATTCATGGGGATGTCAATTTCACACCGTACTACCTACACACAGCTGCACACCTAATAAAACCCTTAATGGAAGCGGCTTTTCCTAATGATAGTGGTCTTTTTTTAGCAGGATATTACTCCTTGCAAGACTACAAATGTTCACGAATGTCTTAAGTCATATGTCAAAGAGTAAGATTTTTTGACTCTACCTCCAGAATCCCAAGATGTTAATCTAACCAGGCAGCTGTAGGATGTGCTGCAGAAACAAAACAATGGGAATCCTACTTCAAAAAGTGCATGAGTTAAAGGATCTGCCAACTCCTTGGTAGTTGAGATTACAGTGCATCTTCAGAAGTCTTGCAGAGCCCATGCCACAATGGCTCAGATATTATCTTTTGGCAAAAGGTGAACCTATACCAGCATTTTATTTGTGAGACATCAAGACATTCCTAAACGTCTGGAACAAAAATAATGCAGAGACTAGCCTGCTGGATGGCAAGTTTTTGCCAAATTGCTACCAAATGACAACTTCCTTATTCTTATAAAAAAAGGGGTATAGAGAGATTTAGTGAACTGCTTACTCCAGGGTGGCAATTAACTTAATGGGTATGTTTGCAACAATGACATCTAACCAGATGAAATGAAAAAACGAATTTGGTAAGGGAGAGCCACAGTCTTTGTAACTTCCTGAGGAATCGTGACCTACATCCAAAATGAGCCACAACATTTAACAAAAAATCAGACCACTATCACACCAAAACCTACATGCCAAAAGTTTCTCTCCTGCGCCAGCTGTCATTTTCATTACCTATAGCCCGACATCCTCGTTGATCAGAAAAGTTGGCTTGTGCTTCATCTGTAAAACATATCCCGGGCTTTGCCACTCCAATGTTTATAGAGACAAACTGCAGATAAGTCACACGGTTTTAGCCAAATTCTTAGGTCTCCAATATCATAAGTTGCTAGATTCCACACCGCATGAAGTTTCCATATTCCAAATCCTGCAGTTAAACAATGTAGAACCACAATGAACCGATTGAAACCAAAAACTGGTAAAGTGTTAAATATAACAACGGATTAGCAAACAACAAACACTATACACAAGGAAAAAATAGCCCTGTCATCAATTTGCAATTTTCCAAAATAAACCAGGGTAACAATAACACAAAGTACACAAGCAATCCAAAATAGTTAGAATAGATTAAACGCAAGGTTTCCAGGACCTAATATGCCTTAAACAATACCAAGTACAGTTCAGTGACTACCCAACTCCTAGCCAAGCCATGTGCGTTTCCGAACCATATCACAAGCTTCATAGCACAATTCGCATACACATCAGAAAATGTTTGCGATAACTGACCAATTCCAAAACTTGCAACTAATTTTTTGGTAACAAAAAACAAACAAAAAAATTCTTAGTCTCAGATCATTTATATATTAAAAAGAAAATTATAGTCATCTTCAGTCTAAGCCAAGTCCCAACTTAACATTATTTTTGCATACAAAAGGTGATGTACTTGCTTTTTGTCAAATAAGTTTGAAGACTTGTTTGGTTACAGGACAACATTTTAATCAAAATGAACCATATAGCACAATAGTAACTGATGCGAAAAGGTGGAATGTGTTCAATAACAAAAATTAGATTTACGTCTTCTTGAGACCAAATGTTTGAAACTAAAAAAAAAATCCAACTACTGTTAAACTTCAAACATTTGAGACAGTGGTTAAAAGCTAAAACCAAGTCCATCCAGTCCTTTCAAATCCTAGTGAGAGACAAAAGAATATTCCGTGATCCAATGGGTCTGTCACTTAACTCCTTCACGGCAGTCAGTGCTTCCTCATAGCTGGGGGAGCAGACTGTAGCGTGCCCTGTGGACATTCCTTTTATATTAAATTTTACATCAATAGAATCTGGAATGATGTTTAACCAATGAAGAAATTTTAAATTTTTTCTATGGCTATTAGTGTAAGGTAGGTTTCTCATACGTATTATTGCTCCTGATGACCCGCCATCAAAGTTTTGGGGAGGAGATGAAAAAGAATTTTCGTAATCTTTGTAATCTGGATTTCCACTGTCAAACCTGTCAAAAGACTCATCTCTACCACCCAGCTCCATTGCATAAGAACCACCATTGCCTTTCTAGAGGACTTCTGAACTCCCTACGGTCGCAGTTCGGCCCCATGTAAGAGTTTTCATGGGCTTGTGGTAGTGGAACATTTATGTACTCATCTTTATACCCTTGAGGATGTGTCACTGGAGCATTATTGAAAGCACCAAACTCTTTCGCCTGTTCATCAGAAATACGAGTCAAAAACACTTCTGTTCCCAAAAAATGTTGACGATTCAATACTCCAGTACGCATAGCCTGTTCTTCGGATTGAAACCTAACCAAAGCTTCTCCCAATCCAACTCCTTTATTGTCAAAAAGCAAGAAGATATTATCTTCATGCACAAGAAATCCATCAAAGAATTTTTGCACTTCAACTTTACTCACGTCGAAAGGAAAATTCCTTAAGTATACACATCTCTTTAGATTAGATGATTCTCCTCTTGGATATTCCTCATTCATGTCACGTCGCTGTGGATATTCCTTATACAGGTCACGTCGCTGTGGATGGTTCTGATGTGGGTTGCGTTGCTGTGGATGGTTCTCATACGGGCTGCGTTGCTGTGGATGTTCCTCAAATGGGTTGCGTTGCTGTGGATGTTCCTCATAAGGGTTGCGTTGCGGTGGATGTTCCTCATAAGGGTTGCGTTGCGGTGGATGTTCCTCATACATGTCGCGTTGCTTAGGCAGGGTTTGTGTTTCATAAGATTCTATTAACTCCAACATCACCTTCCTAGCAATAGGGAAAATGAACACCTGCCGACCCTTTAATTCCTTTTTGCTTAAAGCAAGACATTTCTCGTATTGCCTCTCACTTTTCAACATGACGAAGCCTTCTCTTGTCCGATTGTTAGACTTATCAAGCAGGAATTTAATCTGAGAATCTGTTATATCCGGTGCGGAAAAGAAATGCTTAATATCTTGCTTTACTACTATATATGGTAAGTTTTTCAGATGCACATAAAACTGTTGATTTTGTGGCGACCTAGATCTTGCTCGGCTCTTTGGGTTGCAGTGTAGTTCATCACCTTTGTTTAAGGCTTCCAACCACTTGTCTTCTGTCGATTTCGCTATCGATATAAACCTATGACGAATATATTCATTGTTAAATTTCATAGCTCCATCAGCATCTGTTGCACTTGCAAACTTCACAAAGGCAATTCCTGTCTTAAGACCGTATTCACGCAGTTGAAAAATAACTTGAGTAATATCTAGGCCTTTAAAAAACTGAATCATATCGTCCATTGTTACGTTGAATGGCAGCCCATAACAAAACACATAGACATCCTTAGAATATGCATCCTTTTTGTCACACTTCTGTACATATGATTCGTTATGTTTTGACACACTGCTTTGATTTCCTCCTTTCTTCGCCATTTCCAATCGGCTCGTATCACCAGAAGGTGGTACAGCTGGATGCTTTGGATTTTTGTTAGCTTTACGGCTCATTTCCAGAGTACTCTGCATTTCTGTCTTGCTGCTAAGCACGAGAGTCACATGCAAGTTCTTAATGACACCGCCAGTTCGACTCATGGCTCGCCTGGCATCTTCATCCGTTGCAAATATGATAAATGCCTCACCAAGTTTTCCACCAATAATATGCACTCCTCCATCAGGAATTTTCAAACCAGAAAAAAAATGACGAATGTCAACAGTGCCAGCAGACACAGGGAGCCCCTGTAAGCGGATCACTACAGCCATTTTTAAGGGTCTGAAAGATTGTCACCTGAAAACAAAAGCGCACAACAAAAATGGTCAATATATTGTAAAGTAAAACATATGCACATATAACATCTGATCTGCGCTTTCTAAAGAAATAGTAATTACGCCTATACAAGAACTGCACAAAAATAAATTAATAAAAAGATGTTCGCAAAGGCAGGATAACTACATTCAAAAGTACTGCACACAACCCAATTACATAAACATTACATAGGGGAGGATGTTACGGCTTCTAACGGGAAATGGGTTAGCAGTGTTTAAGGGAAACTGTCAGCAGGATTGTGCCGAGTAACCTACAGATAGTGTCAGATTGGCGCCGTTACACTGATTAAATTTATACCTGGGTTAATGAGATTCTCGTGCTCCGAGGCAGCCGGGGGGAGGGGGTCATTACGTGGTGCCGCCTGCACAGTAGCATCTATCAGCGATCCGATGGCTGCTACTGCACTGGCGCAGCCGGTCCCATTTTGAGAGAGAATTTCTCTTTCTGAATACATGTATATCACCAAATAAAATAATTACCGTATATACTCGAGTATAAGCCGACCCGAGTATAAGCCGACCCCCCTAATTTTGCCACAAAAAACTGGGAAAACTTAATGACTCGAGTATAAGCCTAGGGTGGAAAATGCAGCAGCTACCGGTAAATTTCAAAAGTAAAAATAGATACCAATAAAAGTAAAATTAATTGAGACATCAGAAGGTTAAGTGTTTTTGAATATCCATATTGAATCAGGAGCCCCATATAATGCTCCATAAAGTTTGATGGGCCCCATTGGATGCTCCATATTAAAATATGTCCAATATAATGCTGCATAAAGGGTAATAAGGGCCTCATAAGATGCTCCATAGAGATATTTGCCCTATATAGTGCTGCACAAGTGTTATGGCCCCATAAGATGCTCCGCACAGCCACTTGCCCTATATAGTGCTGCACAAGTGTTATGGCCCCATAAGATGCTCCGTACAGTCACTTGCCCTATATAGTGCTGCACAAGCGTTATGGCCCCATACAGATGCTCCGCACAGCCTCTTGCCCCTTATAATACTGCACAAGTATGGCCCCATAAGATGCTCTGCACAGCTACTTGCCCCATATAATGCTGCACAAGTATGGCCCCATAAGATGCTCCGTACAGCCACTTGCCCCATATAATGCTGCACAAGTATGGCCCCATAAGATGCTCTACACAGCTACTTGCCCCTTATAATGCTGCACAAGTATGGCCCCATAAGATGCTCTGCACAGCTACTTGCCCCATATAATGCTGCACAAGTATGGGCCCATAAGATGCTCCGCACAGCTACTTGCCCCTTATAATACTGCACAAGTATGGCCCCATAAGATGCTCCGTACAGCCACTTGCCCCATATAATGCTGCACAAGTATGGCCCCATAAGATGCTATACACAGCTACTTGCCCCTTATAATGCTGCACAAGTATGGGCCCATAAGATGCTCCGCACAGCTACTTGCCCCTTATAATGCTGCACAAGTGTGGCCCCATAAGATGCTCCGCACAGCTACTTGCCCCATATAATGCTGCACAAGTATGGCCCCATAAGATGGTCTGCACAGCCACTTGCCCCATATAATGCTGCACAAGTATGGGCCCATAAGATGCTCCGCACAGCTACTTGCCCCTTATAATACTGCACAAGTATGGCCCCATAAGATGCTCCGCACAGCCACTTGCCCCATATAGTGCTGCACAAGTATGGCCCCATAAGATGGTCTGCACAGCCACTTGCCCCATATAATGCTGCACAAGTATGGCCCCATAAGATGCTCCGCACAGCCACTTGCCCCATATAGTGCTGCACAAGTATGGCCCCATAAGATGCTCCGCACAGCCACTTGCCCCATATAGTGCTGCACAAGTATGGCCCCATCAGATGCTCCGCACAGTCACTTGCCCCATATAGTGCTGCACAAGTGTTATGGCCCGATAAGATGCTCCGTAGAGCCACTTGCCCCATATAGTGCTGAACAAGTGTTATGGCCCCATAAGATGCTCCGTAGAGCCACTTGCCCCATATAGTGCTGCACAAGTGTTATGGCCCCATAAGATGCTCCGCACAGCCACTTGCCCCATATAGTGCTGCACAAGTATGGCCCCATAAGATCCTCCGCACAGTCACTTGCCCCATATAGCGCTGCACAAGTGTTATGGCCCCATAAGATGCTCTGCACAGCTACTTGCCCCATATAGTGCTGCACAAGTATGGCCCCATAAGATGCTCTGCACAGCCACTTGCCCCATATAATGCTGCACAAGTGTTATGGCCCCATAAGATGCTCTGCACAGCTACTTGCCCCATATAATGCTGCACAAGTATGGCCCCATAAGATGCTCCGCACTGCCACTTGCCCCATATAATGCTGCACAAGTGTTATAGCCCCATAAGATGCTCTGTACAGCCACTTGCCCCATATAATGCTGCACAAGTATGGCCCCATAAGATGCTCTGCACAGCTACTTGCCCCATATAATGCTGCACAAGTGTTATAGCCCCATAAGATGCTCTGCACAGCTACTTGCCCCATATAATGCTGCACAAGTGTTATAGCCCCATAAGATGCTCTGCACAGTCACTTGCCCCTTATAATGCTGCACAAGTATGGCCCCATAAGATGCTCCGCTCAGTCACTTGCCCCATATGCTGTGGCTGCCATAAAAAAAAAAAAAAAATCACATACTCACCTGTCTTCGCTCAGGACCCCGGCACTGTCACCTGCTCCTCGTGCGGCACCGTCTTCGGCACTGACGCTCAGCACAGGGCGCACACTGACTACGTCACCGCACCCTCTCACCTGAGCGTCACTGCTGAAGACAGAGACACCCGGACCGAGGAGCAGATGACTATCGCACAGCGCTGCGCTCCCCCTCCCCGTATACTTACCTGGTCCTGGCGCTGCATCTTCTTCCTGTATTGAGCGTTCAGCGTCACCGCTCATATACAGTAATGAATATGCGGCTCCACCTCTATGGGAGGGTGGAGCCGCATATTCATTACTGTATATGAGCGGTGCCATGTGACCGCTCAGTACAGGAAGAATCTGCAGCGCCAGGGACTGCAGGGACCGCGCCGGGAGCAGGTAAGTATAATTACACAGCCCCCGCTCCCCCTCCCGTGCCGACCCCCGGGTATGACTCGAGTATAAGCAGAGAGGGGGACTTTCAGCCCCAAAAAATGGGCTGAAAATCTCGGCTTATACTCGAGTATATACGGTACATAGATATTTTGAGAAAAACAAAAAAAATTCACATTCAGCAGGCAGGCGCATGAGCTGTAGCACAATTGCATCTATAATGTCCATTTAATTATTTTATTTGGTGATATACAGCGGGTACGGAAAGTATTCAGACCCATTTACATTTTTCATTGCAGCCAGTTAGTACATTCAAAAAAAGTTCATTTTTTCTCTCATTAATGTACACTGTACCACATCTTGACAGAAAATAAAAATAGAAATTTTTGCAAATTGATTATAAAAAGAAAAACTGAAATATCACATGGTCATAAGTATTCAGACCCTTTGCTCAGTATTGAGTAGAAGCACCTTTTGAGCTAGTACAGCCATGAGTCTTCTTGGGAATGATGCAACCAGTTTTTCGGATTTGGGGATCCTCTGCCATTCTTCCTCGCAAGAATGGTCACAGAGTTGTTCTGAAGTCACTCCTTTGTTATTTTAGCTGTGTGCTTAGGGTTTTTGTCTTGTTGGAAGGGGAACCTTTGGCCAAGACTGAGGTCCAAAGCACTCTAGAAGAGGTTTTCATCCAGGATATCTCTGTACTTTGTAGATTGTGAGCCCTCGCAAGCAGGGTCCTCTCCTTCTGTACCAGTTGTGACTTGTATTGTTTAAGATTATTGTACTTGTTTTTATTATGTATACCCCTCCTCACATGTAATGCGCCATGGAATAAATGGCGCTATAATAATAAATAATAATACTTGGCCGCATTCATGTTTCCTTCAATGGCAACCAGTCGTCCTGTCCCTGCAGCTAAAAACACCCCTATAGCATGATGCTGCCACGTTTCACTGTTGGGATTGTATTGGGCAGGTGATGAGCAGTGCCTGGTTTTCTCCAAACATACCGCTTAGAATTTTCACCAAAAAGGTCCATCTTTGTCTCATCAGACCAGAGAATCTTATTTCTCATAGTCTGGGAGTCCTTCCTGTGTTTTTTAGCAAACTCCACGTGGGCTTTCACATGTCTTGCACTGAGGAGAGGCTTCCTTCGGGCCACTCTGCCGTAAAGGCCCGACTGGTGGAGGGCTGCAGTGATGGGAGAAAGTTCCACAAAGTCAACTATCTCCCTACTGCATCTCTAGAGCTCAGACACAGTGATCTTGGGGTTCTTCTTTACATCTCTCACCAAGGCTCTTCTCCCATGATTGCTCAGTTTGGCTGGACAGCCAGGTCTAGGAAGACTTCTCGTGGTCCCAAACTTCTTCCTTTTAAGGATAGGTTCACATTGCGTTAATGAGTTAACGCTAATGGACTGCGTTGCACGACGAAAATGTCGCAATTAACGCCATGCAACGGGTCCGTTAGCGCACCCATTGACAGCAATGTGATTTTGTGCTGTAGCGCATGCCATTTTCGGCACGCGCTAGCGATGTGCCGTTCTTTTGTGACGGACCTCGGACCCTGCTTGCAGCGTCTGAGGTCCATCCCACGCTAGCTTCGATCGGGGATCTGCGCTAGAGGGGACGCCGAACAAACATTGCGCTAGCGCTACGCGCTTAACGGATTGCCCTAGCAGAATGTGAACCTAGCCTAAGGATTATGGAGGCCACTGTGCTCTTAGGAACCTTGAGTACTGCAGATATTGTTTTGTAACCTTGGCCAGATCTGTGCCTTGCCACAATTCCTTTGACCTCATGATCCTCAGTCAGCAGGGTGAAAGAGAGAGACTGGAAGAGTCACAAAGGCAAAGAAGTGGACGTCCTTTGGTCGCATCCCACATTGAGGACCACTTCATTATGAACAATGCCCCTTGGAACTGGATGATGAATGGCACACTTAAGGGAGATGAGGGGCACAGAAGTGTTACATCAGACTATTCAAAACAGTTTACAACTGCGTGCTGGATGACTTGCAAGGGTGCCTGGCCGCACCAGACACGGGAATTTTTCATTTGCATGGGGCAGAGAATATCGACACACGGGGCAAGGGAACAAAGGGCCTCAGTGCTGTTCACTGCTGAAAGTTGATTCACGCTGAGCAGAAATGATGGCCACCAGCAATATTGGAGACGTTTAGGAGAGCGCCAAGCATAACCCACTGTTGTCATCTGTGGTGGAGGTGTTACAGTGTGGGCAGGTGTGTCTAGTCAATACAGAATTGCCTTAGACAAAGTGACAAGCCCCTACTACTGTAATAACGTCAATAATCCACTCATTGTGCCTCTACACGAACAGCACAGGCCTGATTTCATTTATATGGACGACAATAATCCAGCTCATCAAGGTTGCATCTATATTGAACGCCTGCTGGAGACTGGGGTACCTCAAATGGAGTGGCCTGCACTTTCTGCAGACCTTAACCTCATAGGTAACCTGTGAGAACAGTCGCTGTGTAGAGGCTCGGAACTCTTTGCCCCAGAACATCAATGACCTGAGGGCTGCTGTTCAAAAAGTCAGATGCCTCAGCAGACAATAATTCGACTTGCAAACAGCATGAGATGTTGTCGAGCTGTAATTGATGCTAAAGGCCACATACGTTGGTGAGACAGTGATATTTTTTGTTGCGGTATACCCACCACTGTTGGCTTTTGTTTTAATAAATTGTGTAAGATGAGGAAATCACTATTGCATGCTTTCACATAAATGCCCTACTTTCATGATAAAATTAAATATTGTAGCGTGAACTTTTTACATTTTCCATAAATTTCACCTGAAAGCCGAATATTGTTATCTTTTTGTGAGTGGTGTATAGAGAGAGTCACATTGTGTAATGGGTCCTATGACATCATCCTTCATAGGAGCAACTATGTTCTAAAAACAACATTGACAAACAATTCTATGAAAGCGCTGAGAGAGACTGCATTGAACATCATTCACCAGGAGCACTAGACCTACAGGACTGTTGCAGTGGAAATTTGAAATTAAAAGGGGCATCTTTTCAAAGCTGAAAGGTGCAAAACCGTGCAGATTTAAAAAAAAAAAAAAAAAATTATCTAAAGCCACTAGAAGTCTACTGCCTCGGAGTAACCCTCAACTCTGCCCTGTCCTTCAATCTGCACGTCCAAGCTCTTGCCACGTCCAACTGAAAAATATTACTAGAATCTTTTCCTCAACCCTGATTTTACTAAAGGTACCGTCACACTAAGCGACGCTGCAGCGATACCGACACCGATCCGGATTGCTGCAGCGTCGCTGTTTGGTCGCTGGAGAGCTGTCACACAGACAGCTCTCCAGCGACCCCGAGGTCCCCGGTAACCAGGGTAAACATCGGGTTACTAAGCGCAGGGCCGCGCTTAGTAACCCGATGTTTACCCTGGTTACCATCCTAAAAAGTAAAAAAACAAACGCTACATACTTACCTACCGCTGTCTGTCCTCGGGGCTCTGCTTCTCTGGTCTGGCTGAGCGCCGGAAAGCAGAGCGGTGACGTCAACGCTCTGCTTTCCGGCTGACCGACGCTCACAGCCAGAGCAGGAGGAGTGCAGAGCACAGCGCTGGAGGACAGACAGCGGTAGGCAAGTATGTAGTGTTTGTTTTTTTACTTTTAGGATGGTAACCAGGGTAAACATTGGGTTACTAAGCGCGGCCCTGCGCTTAGTTACCCGATGTTTACCCTGGTTACCAGCGAAGACATCGCTGAATCGGTGTCACACACGCCGATCCAGCGATGTCTACGGGGAGTCCAGCGACCAAATAAAGTTCTGGACTTTCTTCCCCGACCAGCGACAGCATAGCAGGGGCCTGATCGCTGCTGCCTGTCACACTGGACGATATCGCTAGCGAGGACGCTGCAACGTCACGGATCGCTAGCGATATCGTCTAGTGTGACAGTACCTTAAGTGAATCACAAAGACGCTGCAACAGCACTCACCGATCCTGGAGTTAGACAGTCCTTTATTCAAGCATGTGAGAAAACATCTTCACAGCTCGGGGGGTGTGCAATAATGACAGGAGTGTGCAGGGGTCGACGATGGCCGTTTCACGCTGTGAATAGCCCTTCTACGGGTCCACCTGTTACATGCGTACCTGGGCAATATACTACGTGTCTGCTGTATACTACGTCGCTGTGCAATATACTATGTGGCTGGGCAATATTTTACGTGGCTGGGCAATATAGTGCGTGGCTGGGCAATATAGTACGTGACTGGGCAACATACTACGTGGACATGCACATTCTAGAATACCCGATGCGTTAGAATCGGGCCACCATCTAGTTGACCTATAACTTCCATAATCGTCTCCTTCATATATCTCTGAAATCTCCGATATTTTCCCACACAATCTCCAGTTCTCCTAACACCTCCTATCTTTTACACTGGTATGTTCCTTACCCTATTGCCTCCAAAACTCCCGAGTATTATTATTATAGCGCCATTTATTCCATGGCGCTTTACATGTGAGGAGGGGTATACATAAAAACAAGTACAATAGTCTTGAACAATACAAGTCACAACTGGTACAGGAGGAGAGAGGACCCTGCCCGCGATGGCTCACAATCTACAAGGTATCCCTCATCTGGAATTCTCCCCCAACATGTCCGATCGACCACTTTTAGAACTTGATATCTCTTCAAGGAGATGATTCAACCCCTTCTCATTATACAGCAGAGTGGAATCCATGGTGCTTTAAAAATAATTTATAATATAAGACCACATTGTGATTTTTGGGAATAACCATTTAAATGGAACCAGTAAGTTGTTTCACGGTTTCCAAACAGCAGGCAGCATGAATCAGCCTGGGTGCATTATTGCAGCCAGGTATGGTGTTCTTTGAAACTTCAAAAAATATAGCCTGAAGGTCCAGATGGGGGCTTCTAATAAAAGAAGAGACTAGTTTGGTGCTGACCCTGGCTGTCTTTCTGCTTTACTCCAGGTTCTTGACAAGTCTTATGTGGACAATCCAAGTCGCACCTTACTAAGTCTTAACTCTTCCTATGGCCATCCTGGCCTGGTCCTTGACTCCTTCCCAACCTTGGCTGTACCTAGTTCGTCATGGAAGGGAGTGACTTTCTGACCTTGGACATACTGGGTATATCTTGGCCAAGAGTCTCGGTGATCGCATTAAAGTGCCTGCTGTTTCTAAGAGCAGGGCACCCGGGCTCATTGTCACCGGGGTTTCCTCGCCCCCCGCAACTACAATAGTTGGCTGTTCAATTTTGAACATCCTGTCAGCCATTTCAATGTGTCCGGCAATAAAATTGCCTGAAACACTGCTGTACAGCCTGTGATTGGTGTGATCAGATGATGACGGTCACACCAGAGTGCACAGATGCCTTCTGACCCTACAATGACCGGTCTTAGTGCTGTGCTGAGCCTTGTGCCGCAGACTGTTTCCAAGCTTGTGCCATCACTGCTGGTGTTGCTGCTGCTGTTCCTGAAAGAAGACATTCCTAATTTCTCCTAACTCTTTTGCCTCCGAATGCTAATCAGTGACGCAAATTGCTGATCGACACACATGCTCGCTGTTTTACTAGGATTTTTTTTCTCTCCCCACCACCCCTTTACACCGCCTATATGTGCGTCCTGCAAGTGCCGAGCACCGATCAGTGACACAAGTCACTGATCTGCACTTGTGCTCCCTGTTTTACAGGACTTTTTCTCCTAAGGTGTAGTGCAAGAAGCTGGCCATGCACATCATACAGATGGCAATGTATAATGCTTTTGTGCGATCACGATATGCAGGTCAAACCTGCACGTGCCTTCAGTTCCAGGAGGTAGTGATCAAGGTCCTATTATTTTGCAGTCAGAAAGGTGCTGGCCCCAGTTTTTTCCAGATCTGAAGATGCCCGTATCATATCAGGGCAATATTTCCCTGCTGACGTCCCTAACACCTCCAAGAATGGAAGGTCGCAAAAAAGGTGCGGAGTGTGATACAGAAGGGGGATAAGAAAAAACACCAATGTAACACTTGCTCCCACCAAACAGGCCTGTGTATAAAAGAATACTTCAAACTGTTACATCCATGGACTACTAAATGTATTTCTGAGTATATGCCAACCTAATGCACTCCACTACTAACATAAGCCAACCTGATGCCCACAACACATGCCAACCTGACGTACACTACACAACTCATGCAAGCCAACCTGAGCACTCTGCAGAATTTATGTATGCCACATAAAATTCACATACCAGGAAAACACTAGATCAATGCCAATATCGGGTCACTAGTGGGGGGTTTCTACTCTTTGGGCACATCAGGGGCTCTCCAAACATGACATGACTCTGGAAAGAGTGAAGAGTCACCATGAGTCTGAGGATCTTTGGGTGTAGCTGGATCGAGCTGCTTGGAGGAAATCGTCAAGGAATTAAAGCTCGTGTGAGATAATTTGCATATTCCTGGTACATTCTGGGAAGAGTCCCAGCGATCGAGCTGATTGGAGGAAATCATCAAACCGCGCGTCGATATCTTTACGACGATTGCACAGAAATTTGTTTTGTTCAATATGGAGAAGATTACCCATATGGTGTGCTGCAATGTGTACTATATGTTTACAGATTTGCCAGAGGAAAATAAACTTTACATGCTAGAAATGCAAACTTGTAACTCTGTTAGGGGAAAAGGTGCAAAGTCTTCAGGAGAAAATTGGAAGCACGTGACCCAAAGAAGCAGGAGGATGAGAAGGCAGTTTTCATCCATATCGCTGAAGAACCAATACCAGGCTCTCATGCAGGACATCTATGCAAAATGTACATCAAAAAAGTGCTTTGCCCCAAAGAACACCCCAGTAAGAAGTCAGAAGCCTCTTGAAGGGAGAAAAAGTAGGCATTAGACCTACCGGTAATAGGTTTTCCTATGATCCTGCCCATAATCTATCTGATTTATTGGTACATAATAGACTATCATCTAAAAGTACTTGGCTAACTTGTAATACACCAGCCGGTAACCATAAATGCGGAAATTGTAGGTTCTGCCACCTCCACATAATAAAAAATCCTTTACAAATAGGCTCTATCACTCATGTGGTAAAAGATTTTATTTTTTGTAAGAGTAAATTTGTTATCTATGTTTTATTCTGTCCTTGCCGATATTTTTATATCGGAAAAACAATAAGACCCCTGATCATGAGATTCAGGGTATGTGCACATGTCAGGTTTTTTTCCTGACAAAATCCGGAGATTTCTGGCAGAAATTCGCGTTTTTTTCCGCGCGGATTTATCGCGGTTTTTTTGCGTTTTTTTTTTTTTCCCCTGAAAGTCATTTTGGCAAAGAATTCCGCAAAAAATCCACAAAAAGAATGAGCATGTTCATTTTTTTTGCGGAATGCTTTTTTTTTTGCGGTAAAAAACGCATCCATCTGAACAAAAAAATCCGGAATGCATTCTAAATGATAGGATGCATATTTTTAGCGTTTTTGATGCGGAATTATAGCGTTTTTATAGCGAAATTCCGCAAAAAAAACGCTAAAAATCCGGACGTGTGCACATACCCTTAAGGAGCACTATAACTCAATTACAACGGGTAAAGGCTGTCTAAGACTTATTCAGCATATGAGAGAAAAACATGATGCTAATCCTGATCTTCTTAATTTTGCGGGCATAGAAACAGTTAAATTTCCTCCACAGGGAGGTGATCAAAATAGAATTTTAGTACAAAAAGAAGCCAAATGGATTCTAAATGCAAAGGCACAGGGACCAATCGGATTAAACGATAGGCTCGACATGTCTGTATTTCTCTAGAATATTAAAGGTTTTTTTGCGCTGTTATAAGTGAGGTTCTTGTAAGGTAATACTGTAAGTAAAGTGACATTTACTGTCGTACAGTTAATTTAATTGCAAAATGTAGAATCCTTTAGAATTGCATGTTTTGTATGTAGATTATTTTAATATTTCACAGTTCACGCATTTTTCACGCTGTTGAATTTGTTATTTCCACGTTTCTAATAATACATACACGCCAGAGATCCTTTATAAGGAAATGAGTTGTTGTAATCTACCACCTGGACTCGTCGAAGCACTTAGTCTGCGAAACGGCCGTCGTCCAAGCTCCAATACCGCACCCTCCTGCTTACCTGATGTCCCGACGGATGTATTTCATTCATTTTCTCCATTAAAGTTCACGTTTTCCACTGCTTAATTGGGGTGAGTGCCGCATATTTTCTTTTCTTTTGTCCACATAAAATAACTCTGGTGAGAATTGTGAAATTTGACCAGGTCATGAAGGTGAAAACAAGCTCGGGGGTGAAGAGGTTAAGATCTATGGGCCGGACATAGACCTCCCCGAGATGGAGTCTCCAGAGCTTATGTTAAATAAGGCTACTTTCACCCGATGGGCCGACGTATCCTGTGCCAACGCAGCACAACAGGGGCAGCGGATGCATTATTACAACGCATCTGCTGCCCCATTGTGAGTTGCGGGAAGAGGGGGTGGAGATCCAGCCACGCATGCGCGGTCGGAAATGGCAGACAACGCATCAAAAAAACGTTACAAGCAACGTTTTTTGGTGCCGACGGTCCACCACAGCACGACTGTTGCGACGTGTGGCAATGCGTCGCTAATACAAGCCTACAGAGAAAAAACACATCCTGCAAACAACTTTGCAGGATGCGTTTTTTTCTGCAAAACGACGCATTGCGATGTGCGTCGTACGACGCTAGTGTAAAAGTAGCCTTAGAGGCAATTCCACTGTGAGACATGTAACGAACAGAGAACAGTAGAACTTATGCTAACTGTCTCCTTACAAACACATGAGCAGCTGCAGCTCACAGCTCTGCTGTATTGCAACAATATTGCACTCCTGTCTGCCTGTGAGATGGCACTGAAGCTGAGAGGAATATGCAGATGTGTCAGTTATAGTCACACACAGCTCTGCAGCGAGATCAGGAGTGCCGCCCTTTAAACTAAGCTCTGGAGGAACATTCGCAGGTTGATCGTTGTCTAACCCATATCCAAAACAGCTAATTTTCAGCATAGGATTGACGACCCTACTGACAGATTACCTTTAAAATACTTACCTTCTATTTCCAGTGCTGCTCCAGTTCTCTCCTGCATCATGTGACCTCAACTGTGACCAGCCTGCTCAATTAGCATCTTCTGTGTTAACCGGAAAACTTTTAACCCATTATCTGTCCTTTTTTTGGGACGCCTAATATTTTGCTTCTAGCAACTAAGATTTTATAATTAGGTCCAATTTTTTGTGTTGTGTTTGTAAAATGAATGTTTTCAAAATAGGAAATCATGTCATTTTTTAATTGAATATTGGGACGCCCTTTTCTGAAAAGTCCGTAAAATGAAAATTTCTAATTTGGCAAGTAATGGGTTAAGAAAGCTTTATACAGGGCTGCTTCAAGCAGAACTATAAATAGAGCAGAGGTGCACGTGTTGAGCTCTGCTCTATTCTGATGGTGGTCTCCAGCGCACCATTCTCAAGATCGTTAGGGGTCCAAGCAGTCAGAAAGTTCTCTCATCACATGGATAGGGATCACTTCCATGCTTGGTACAATCCCTTTAAATAAATAGAATGATTTATGGATGGGTGAAGAGAATCCTAACTGAGCATACTGCTAACATGGCCTGCTGGTTGCAATACAATGTCTGTTGCATAAGTACTACTTGCCAAAACCATATAGACTGCGAGCAATGTGAGGTATCAGGTTACCCTTCCTCTAATATTCTATGAAGAGGGGTGCAACTGAGAAAAAAAATAAAAATAAAAGGCAGTGAGAAAGTCAGAGGCATACTCACAGGTATTGGACTGAAATTTCAAGTCTTTTACCTCTCTTCAGAGCTGAACTCACATCTACACAGCTCAGTTCTGCTGTGTAATTTCTTCCAGGCTGCTGAATACCTGTGTGTTGTGAGAATACAAATTCACTGGCACTATTTAATACTGCCATACAATCTCCAGGTTCAGAGATAAATGGGTGGCACTCTGTGACCAATAAAAATTCTTCGAAGTGTGTCCCTGTGTGGACGACGACCCTTTCGCATACAACTGGATCCGTTGAATAGGTTGTAAGCAAAACGTCCATTGTCCACTCAGTGCCCTGCTTCCCTGCATCCATGTTATAAAACTAGCATAAATAAAGAAGAGTTTTTACCGGACACAGAGTACCAATCCATTCATCTCTGAACCTGGAGATACCTCTGTATTGGAATAGAAAAACATCATGGCAGCTCGTCTCCTTCCACAAGCTCAGAATACTGTGTAATAAAAGCGAGTCTGCAGAGGGTTAAACTGGTGAAAATTTAGGATTGAAGTCATAAAAACGAGAAATCACATTATTACTTATGTACACAAAACCTTATTCTGAAAGTTTATTTGAATGTATAGTTCCCAATTAAGTTATGTATCAAACCAGCTATATGAATGCTCAGTCACAGATATTCTACGTTTTTATCAGTATGTTAAAATACCTGGCAAGTGAAGGGAATTAGGTTAAGGCTATAGGTTGTGTGTGATGCTGAGAATCAGTAAGTTTTTTGTGGCATGACTTCTCGGAGAATTGCAGTGGTCCTGTTGCCCCAGTCCAAGAGTGCTCATAGTCAGCAACCATCTCTCCAAAGACACCTCACCCTATTGTAGAGAACGGTGTGCTTGTTTTTTTTTCTGTATGGAGAGTGGATGGAGGAAGCCCATTCCAGACATATTTCCTCCAGACACCTCTGGCAGCATCTTCTTCCCAACAGAAGAAAAACTGTGTGCTAAATTTCCACATGGCAGATTGTGCTCACCCCTAAAATCATCTGAAGAGTTGCGATGCCCACTGTACACATATTAGGAGGTCAAGTGATACCAACTAAATTGGCAGATTCTGACAACTTTCCTCTGTGCGAAGCAACTTAAATTGGTAATCCTTCAACAACCGCAACTGTCAAGTAGCAGGATTAACAAAGTAGCAAGTGACCAGAGTGCTTGAAGTTAATGTGCAAGACCGTTAGAGGCAGAAAAACGGGAAAGCAGAAGGATCTCCGCGACTCTGAAGGGACGCATTGTAAAAGCTAGATGACTGTCAAATTACCTCCAAACCACCAAATCTTGTGATGTGTTCCTGATATGCAGTGATTACCACCAACCAAAAGTTGTCCAAGAATGAACCCACCCATAGGGTCATTTGTGCCCAAAGCTCACTGATGTGCATAGGAGCACAAGGTTATGTTGTCTGGTCCGATCCCACAGAAGAGCAACAGTAGCACAATATGCTGAAAAAGTTAATGCTGGCGACGAATGAAAGATTCCAAAACACAGAATGTTGGGTATTGGGGTGTGTAGTTACAGGTCAACCAAATGCCCATGCAGACCATTGTCCACACACACAAAAAAAAGTGCCTACGGTGTGCAGATGAGACTAAAGACCCAATCAAGCCTGGATAATAAATCACATACAGAAGAAGTGTGACGCTCTGGAAGATTTATTGAGTAAGCCCAAGTCCTGGCATTCATGGGGATGTCAATTTCACACCGTACTACCTACACACAGCTGCACACCTAATAAAACCCTTAATGGAAGCGGCTTTTCCTAATGATAGTGGTCTTTTTTAGCAGGATAATACTCCTTGCAAGACTACAAATGTTCACGAATGTCTTAAGTCATATGTCAAAGAGTAAGATTTTTTGACTACCTCCAGGATCCCAAGATGTTAATCTAACCAGGCAGCTGTAGGATGTGCTGCAGAAACAAAACAATGGGAATCCTACTTCAAAAAGTGCATGAATTAAAGGATCTGCCAACTCCTTGGTAGTTGAGATTACAGTGCATCTTCAGAAGTCTTGCAGAGCCCATGCCACAATGGCTCAGATATTATCTTTTGGCAAAAGGGGAACCTATACCAGCATTTTATTTGTGAGACATCAAGACATTCCTAAACTTGTGGCACAAAAAAATTATGCAGAGACTAGCCTTCTGGATGGCAAGTTTTTGCCAAATTGCTACCAAATGATTACATTCTGGTAGATATTTTTTTTTTTGCTTTATAGGACACATCCCACATTACAATGTTTACCATAATTTTTGTCATCCCAAAACCGGTATCTGGATTCAATTCCCACTTTCTCCATCGGTAAACCATATTTCAGCAATATATTTACTTTGGATTGCAAAAATATTGATCCAAAATGAGTTGCAGTTTTATGTCCATGTTGCATTCAGGTCCTCGTTCATCTTCATCTGCCTATTTTGCGTCCAGTGTCAGGTTCGGTTTTGTTAAACCAACTGCATCTTTGTAAGGAAAGTGATGGGAAACGTAAACACTATTTTTGGATTATTCTGTGGACATCCACCATAGCGCCATTTGATTAACCCAAATACATGTATTTGTACATCCAGCATTCGTTGGAAGCATTTTCATGGAGAGGCCTAAACTACCATCCACCTTACATTAAACTGGAGTAAATCTTATGTTCTTCCTTCAAGCTTTGTTTCTTTCTAATCTTTATATCCCCCAGTCTACTTTTCACAGACATACCTAACCAAACCTGCCTTTACGCATTTAAGACAAGTGCAACATCCTGATCCAGAGTTGGACAAATAATCCAAACTTCACTTTTGCTCATTTTGTACAATAAGTTTTACTTAAATAGGATTAAGATAGTTCTTGATTCTGTGACCCCCCCCCCCCCTCCCCAAATGACAACTTCCTTATTCTTAGAAAAAAGGGGTAGAGAGATTTAGTGAACTGCTTACTCCAGGGTGGCAATTAACTTAATGGATATGGTTGCAACAATGACATCTTTAACCAAATGAAATGAAAAAACGAATTTGGTAAGGGAGAGCCACAGTCTTTGTAACTTCCTGAGGAATCGTGACCTACATCCAAAATGAGCCACAACATTTAACAAAAATTCAGACCACTATCAAACCAAAACCTACATGTCAAAAGTTTCTCTCCTGCGCCAGCTGTCATTTTCATTATTTATAGCCTGACATCCTCGTTGATCAGAAAAGTTGGCTTGTGCTTCATCTGTAAAACATATCCCGGGCTTTGCCACTCCAATGTTTATAGAGACAAACTGCAGATAAGTCACACGGTTTTAGCCAAATTCTTAGGTCTCCAATATCATAAGTTGCTAGATTCCACACCGCATGAAGTTTCCATATTCCAAATCCTGCAGTTAAACAATGTAGAACCACAATGAACCGATTGAAACCAAAAACTGGTAAAGTGTTAAATATAACAACGGATTAGCAAACAACAAACACTATACACAAGGAAAAAATAGCCCTGTCATCAATTTGCAATTTTCCAAAATAAACCAGGGTAACAATAACACAAAGTACACAAGCAATCCAAAATAGTTAGAATAGATTAAACGCAAGGTTTCCAGGACCTAATATGCCTTAAACAATACCAAGTACAGTTCAGTGACTACCCAACTCCTAGCCAAGCCATGTGCGTTTCCGAACCATATCACAAGCTTCATAGCACAATTCGCATACACATCAGAAAATGTTTGCGATAACTGACCAATTCCAAAACTTGCAACTAATTTTTGGGTAACAAAAAACAAACAAAAAAATTCTTAGTCTCAGATCATTTATATATTAAAAAGAAAATTATAGTCATCTTCAGTCTAAGCCAAGTCCCAACTTAACATTATTTTTGCATACAAAAGGTGATGTACTTGCTTTTTGTCAAATAAGTTTGAAGACTTGCTTGGTTACAGGACAACATTTTAATCAAAATGAACCATATAGCACAATAGTAACTGATGCGAAAACGTGGAATGTGTTCAATAACAAAAATTAGATTTACGTCTTCTTGAGACCAAATGTTTGAAACTAAAAAAAAAAATCCAACTACTGTTAAACTTCAAACATTTGAGACAGTGGTTAAAAGCTAAAACCAAGTCCATCCAGTCCTTTCAAATCCTAGTGAGAGACAAAAGAATATTCCGTGATCCAATGGGTCTGTCACTTAACTCCTTCACGGCAGTGAGTGCTTCTTCATAGCTGGGGGAGCAGACTGTAGCGTGCCCTGTGGACATTCCTTTTCTATTAAATTTTACATCAATAGAATCTGGAATGATGTTATAGCCATAGAAAAAATTTAAAATTTCTTCATTGGTTATAGTGTAAGGTAGGTTTCTCATACGTATTATTGCTCCTGATGACCCGCCATCAAAGTTTCGGGGAGGAGATGAAAAAGAATTTTCGTAATCATTGTAATCTGGATTTCCACTGTCAAACCTGTCAAAAGACTCATCTCTACCACCCAGCTCCATTGCATAAGAACCTTGCCTTTCTGGAGGACTTCTGAACTCCCTACGGTCTGGAGGACTTCTGAACTCCCTACGGTCATAGTTCGGCCCCATGTAAGAGTTTTCATGGGCTTGTGGTAGTGGAACATTTATGTACTCATCTTTATACCCTTGAGGATGTGTCACTGGAGCATTATTGAAAGCACCAAACTCTTTCGCCTGTTCATCAGAAATACGAGTCAAAAACACTTCTGTTCCCAAAAAATGTTGACGATTCAATACTCCAGTACGCATAGCCTGTTCTTCGGATTGAAACCTAACCAAAGCTTCTCCCAATCCAACTCCTTTATTGTCAAAAAGCAAGAAGATATTATCTTCATGCACAAGAAATCCATCAAAGAATTTTTGCACTTCAACTTTACTCACGTCGAAAGGAAAATTCCTTAAGTATACACATCTCTTTAGATTAGATGATTCTCCTCTTGGATATTCCTCATACATGTCACGTTGCTGTGGATATTCCTCATACATGTCACGTCGCTGTGGATGGTTCTGATGTGGGTTGCGTTGCTGTGGATGGTTCTCATACGGGTTGCGTTGCCGTGGATGGTTCACATACGGGTTGCGTTGCTGTGGATGTTCCTCAAACGGGTTGCGTTGCTGTGGATGTTCCTCAAACGGGTTGCGTTGCGGTGGATGTTCCTCAAACGGGTTGCGTTGCGGTGGATGTTCCTCATAAGGGTTGCGTTGCGGTGGATGTTCCTCATACATGTCGCGTTGCGGTGGATGTTCCTCATACATGTCGCGTTGCGGTGGATGTTCCTCATACATGTCGCGTTGCTGTGGATGTTCCTCATACATGTCGCGTTGCTTAGGCAGGGTTTGTGTTTCATAAGATTCTATTAACTCCAACATCACCTTCCTAGCAATAGGGAAAATGAACACCTGCCGACCCTTTAATTCCTTTTTGCTTAAAGCAAGACATTTCTCGTATTGCCTCTCACTTTTCAACATGACGAAGCCTTCTCTTGTCCGATTGTTAGACTTATCAAGCAGGAATTTAATCTGAGAATCTGTTATATCCGGTGCGGAAAAGAAATGCCTAATATCTTGCTTTACTACTATATATGGTAAGTTTTTCAGATGCACATAAAACTGTTGATTTTGTGGCGACCTAGATCTTGCTCGGCTCTTTGGTTTGCAGTGTAGTTCATCACCTTTGTTTAAGGCCTCCAACCACTTGTCTTCTGTCGATTTCGCTATCGATATAAACCTATGACGAATGTATTCATTGTTAAATTTCATAGCTCCATCAGCATCTGTTGCACTTGCAAACTTCACAAAGGCAATTCCTGTCTTAAGACCGTTTTCACGCAGTTGAAAAATAACTTGAGTAATATCTAGGCCTTTAAAAAACTGAATCATATCTTCCATTGTTACGTTGAATGGCAGCCCATAACAAGACACATAGACATCCTTAGAATATGCATCCTTTTTGTCACACTTCTGTACATATGATTCGTTATGTTTTGACACACTGCTTTGATTTCCTCCTTTCTTCGCCATTTCCAATCGGCTCGTATCACCAGGTGGTACAGCTGGATGCTTTGGATTTTTGTTAGCTTTACGGCTCATTTCCAGAGTACTCTGCATTTCTGTCTTGCTGCTAAGCACGAGAGTCACATGCAAGTTCTTAATGACACCGCCAGTTCGACTCATGGCTCGCCTGGCATCTTCATCCGTTGCAAATATGATAAATGCCTCACCAAGTTTTCCACCAATAATATGCACTCCTCCATCAGGAATTTTCAAACCAGAAAAAAAATGACGAATGTCAACAGTGCCAGCAGACACAGGGAGCCCCTGTAAGCGGATCACTACAGCCATTTTTATGGGTCTGCAAGATTGTCACCTGAAAACAAAAGCGCACAACAAAAATGGTCAATATATTGTAAAGTAAAACATATGCACATATAACAAAGCATCTGATCTGTGCTTTCTATAGAAATAGTTATCACGCCTATACAAGAACTGCACAAAAAAATAAATAAATAAAAAGATGTACGCATAGGCAGGATAACTACATTCAAAAGTACTGCACACAACCCAATTACATAAACATTACATAGGGGAGGATGTTACGGCTTCTAACGGGAAATGGGTTAGCAGTGTTTAAGGGAAACTGTCAGCAGGATTGTGCCGAGTAACCTACAGATAGTGTCAGATTGGCGCCATTACACTGATTAAATTTATACCTGGGTTGATGAAATCCGTCTTGTGGTGGTTGTTTAATCTTTGTTTTTTTGTTAATGAGATTCTCGTGCTCCGAGGGGGGGGGGGGGTGGCGTTGGGGGTTTTGGAGGGGTGCATTACGTGGTGCTCTGCTTACATATTCATCTATATGGCTTATGACAGGTCACTTGTTCCCCTCAGTGGCCTGCCAATATTTTGCATATTTAATATAATAGGTTTTGAAGAAAAAAAAAAAAAAAAAGTTTCACATTCGGTAGGCAGGCGCATGTGCAGTAGCATGATCACATGTATAATGAACAAGTAATAATTGTATTTGGTGATATACATGTATTCAGAAAAATAAACTATTTCTCAATGGTGTCGTCTGCTCAGTAGAATCTATGTGATCGCCAATAGATGCTACTGTGCAGGCGGCGCCATTTTGGTGGAGACAATATTCTTTCCTCTAGTAGAATGGCGCTAGAGGAATTTTGCTTGAGGGAAAAAAAAAAATATTGTCTCCACCAAGATGGTGCCACCTGCACAGTAGCATCTATCAGCGATCCGATGGCTGCTACTGCGCTGGCGCAGCCGGTCCCATTTTGAGAGAGAATTTCTCTTTCTGAATACATGTATATCACCAAATAAAATAATTACATAGATATTTTGAGGAAAAACAAAAAAATTCACATTCAGCAGGCAGGCGCATGAGCTGTAGCACAATTGCATCTATAATGTCCATTTAATTATTTTATTTGGTGATATACAGCGGGTACGGAAAGTATTCAGACCCATTTACATTTTTCATTGCAGCCAGTTAGTACATTCAAAAAAGTTCATTTTTTCTCTCATTAATGTACACTCTGTACCACATCTTGACAGAATAAAAATAGAAATTTTTGCAAATTGATTATAAAAAGAAAAACTGAAATATCACATGGTCATAAGTATTCAGACCCTTTGCTCAGTATTGAGTAGAAGCACCTTTTGAGCTAGTACAGCCATGAGTCTTCTTGGGAATGATGCAACCAGTTTTTCGGATTTGGGGATCCTCTGCCATTCTTCCTCGCAAGAATGGTCACAGAGTTGTTCTGAAGTCACTCCTTTGTTATTTTAGCTGTGTGCTTAGGGTTATTGTCTTGTTAGAAGGGGAACCTTTGGCCAAGTCTGAGGTCCAAAGCACTCTAGAAGAGGTTTTCATCCAGGATATCTCTGTACTTTGTAGATTGTGAGCCCTCGCAGGCAGGGTCCTCTCCTCCTGTACCAGTTATGACTTGTATTGTTTAAGATTATTGTACTTTTTATTATGTGTACCCCTCCTCACATGTAATGCGCCATGGAATAAATGGCGCTATAATAATAAAAATACTTGGCCGCATTCATGTTTCCTTCAATGGCAACCAGTCGTCCTGTCCCTGCAGCTAAAAACACCCCTATAGCATGATGCTGCCACGTTTTACTGTTGGGATTGTATTGGGCAGGTGATGAGCAGTGCCTTGTTTTCTCCAAACATACCGCTTAGAATTTTCACCAAAAAGGTCCACGTGTGTTTTTTAGCACACTCCACGTGGGCTTTCACATGTCTTGCAATGAGGAGAGGCTTCCTTCGGGCCACTCTGCCATAAAGGCCCGACTGGTGGAGGGCTGCAGTGATGGGAGAAAGTTCCACAAAGTCAACTATCTCCCTACTGCATCTCTAGAGCTCAGACACAGTGATCTTGGGGTTCTTCTTCACAACCCTCACCAAGCCTCTTCTCCCACGATTGCTCAGTTTGGCTGGACAGCCAGGTCTAGGAAGACTTCTCGTGGTCCCAAACCTCTTCCTTTTAAGGCTAGGTTCACATTGTGTTAATGGGTTAACGCTAATGGACTGCGTTGCACGGCGAAAATGTCGCAATTAACGCCGTGCAACGGGTCCGTTAGCGCACCCATTGACAGCAATGTGATTTTGTGCTGTAGCGCATCGCTAGCGCATGTCGTTTTCGGCAAGCGCTAGCGATGTGCCGTTCTTTTGTGACGGACCTCGGACGCTGCTTGCAGCGTCTGAGGTGCGTCCGAGGTCCGTCCCACGCTAGCGTAGATCGGGGATCTGCGCTAGCGGGGACGCCAAACGCGGACCATAAACAAACATTGCGTTAGCGCTACGCGCTTAACGGATTGCCCTAACGCAATGTGAACCTAGCCTAAGGATTATGGAGGCCACTGTGCTCTTAGGAACCTTGAGTACTGTAGAAATTCTGTTGTAACCTTGGCCAGATATATGCCTTGCCACAATTCTGTCTCTGAGCTCCTTAGCCAGTTCCTTTGACCTCATGATCCTCATTTGGTCTGACATGCACTGTGAGGTCTTTTATAGACAGGTATGTGCCTTTCCAAATCACGTTTTATCAGTTTAATTAAATATAGCTGGACTCCAATGAAGGAGCAGAACCATCTCAAGGAGGATCACAAGGAAATGGACAGCATGTGACTTAAATATGAGCGTCTGAGCAAAGGGTCTGAATACTTATGACCATGTGATATTTCAGTTTTTCTTTTTTTAATAAAATATGCAAAAATTTCTACATTTGTTTTTTTCCCAGTCAAGATGGGGTGCAGAGTGTACATTAATGAGGAAAAAAAATGAACTTTTTTGAATTTACCAAATGGCTGCAATGAAAGAGTGAAAAATTTAAAGGGGTCTGAATATTTTCCGTACCCACTGTAAGTTTATCCAGAGCAAAAAAAAAAAACCCTCTCAAAATGGCGCAGGCCGTGCCTGCGCATTAGCATTTATAGGCGATCCAATAGATGCTACTGCGCCGGCGCCATTTTGCTAGAGAAAAAAAAAAAGTCTCCGACAAGATGGCGCCAGCGGTGACTGAGCACATCTATTGGATCGCCTATAGATGCTACTGCATAGGTGCGTCCGGTGCCATTTTGAGAGATTTTTTCCACTGAATAAATTTATACTAAATAATTAAATGGACATTATAGAGGCAATCATGATACAGCGCAGGTGCTGTTGCCTGCCTGCTAAATTTTATTTATTTTTTTCAAAACATTATATTCAGTATGTAAAATGGAGGCAGGTCACTGACGTATCAGTGACCTGTCATAAACCATCAGTATGAATATCTAAGTAGCGCACCACATGAAGCCCCACGCAGGTCGCCAGAGCACGAGAATCCCAACAACAGAAAATAAAAGACTAACCCCTTTCTAGTACATCTGATGGCATATCCCCTGCTTTCATGCGGGCTTCGGCGGTGAGCCCGCATCAAAGCCGGGGCACGTCAGCTGTTTTGAACGCTAACAGCGGTATTTAACAAGTGCTTCCGCCATCGGGCCGGAAATGTGCGCACCGCTAACCCCCGTCACGTGATCTGATCAGGGATCATCGGTGAGTTGGCATAACAACCAGAGGTCTCATGAAGACCTCTATGGTTGTTGATGCCAGATTGCTGTGAACACCACTCTGTGGTCGGCGCTCATAGCAATGCAGCAATTCCACTACATAGGAGCAATCTGAGCATCACTCCTATGTAGCAGAGCTGATCAGGCTATGCCAGCTTCTAGCCTTCCATTAAGGCTATTGAAGCATGGCAAGAGTAAAAAAAAAAAAAAAGTTGAAAAAAAATATAAAAGTTTAACTCGCTTCCCTTTCAAAATAAAAACAAAAAAATTTCAAACCTACACATTTGGTATCGCCGAGTTCAGAATCGCCTGACCTATCAATTAACCTGATCGCTAAACCATAGCGAGCGAGAACAACATTTATAAACGCCAGAATTACTTTTTTTGGTTGCAGCGACATTGCATTAAAATGCAATAAAGGCGATCAAAAGATCATATCTGCACCAAAATGGTATCATTAAAAATGTCAGCTCAGCACGCAAAGAAATAAGCCCTCACCCGACCCAAGATCCGGAAAAATGGAGATGCTACGGGTCTCGGAAAATTGTACAATTTTTTTTCTCTTAGCAAGGTTTGGAATTTTTTTTTCACCATTTAAATAAAAAGAAAAATAGCCTAGACATGTTTGGTGTCTATGCACTCGTAATGACCTGGAGAATCATAATGGCAGGTCAGTTTTAGCATTTGGTGAACCTAGCAAAAAGGGCAAACAAAAAAACAAGTGTGGGATTGCACTTTTTTTTTGCAATTTCACCGCACTTGGAATCCACCCCCCCCCCCCCCCCCATTTTCTAGTACATGACATGGTAAAACCAAAAGGTGTCGTTCAAAAGTACAACTCGTCCCGCAAAAAATGAGCCCTCACATGGCCATATTGACTGAAAAATACAAAAGTTATGGCTCTGGGAAGAAGGGGAGCAAAAAACAAAAATGCAAAACCGAAAAACTCCAGGGGTGAAGGAGTTTAACAACAACCACAAGATGGGATTTCATCCGCCCCTTGGTATCATCAGTATAACAGCACCAACCTGACACTGTAGGTTACTCTGCACAATTCTGCTATCAGTTTCCCTTTAAGGCTTCATGCTTGCCAGAGGAGCAGCTAGATCAGTTACACAGGCCGACTTGGGACACTAAGCAACCGCCAATCAGATGCTCGATTGCCATTTGCGATTGTGTAATGGCCTATTTACAAAGGCCGACCAAGTTTCAGATGCGCGCTGAAGGATCTGCAATAGATCAGTGCACAAAAGTGTCACTCAACAGCGAGATTCCTATTTACACACTACGACGCACTGCAGAGAACAATCTAAGATCATTTCACCAGACAAACGTGTTTTGCTTTTCCATGTGGTTATTAGTGAACTAGTGAAGAGAATTATTGTAAAAAAAAAAAAAAAAGTGTTCCTAGGAATGATTGTTCTGGATAATTTTGCAATGTAAGTGCACAGTAAAGGGACTGACAGCACGTAATGACTTTTCACACTAATCCTGCCGCTCGCGGCGGGGCAAATCACAAATACACAGTTACCCATCTGCTTGGTTTCCATCTAGCTCCTCCTCTATGAAGCCAGAGCTGTCAATCAAATGGTGGAGGGGAAGGGAGACATAAGACGGAAACCAAGCAGGTGGGAACATATATTTAAATGATTGGCATCGCCAAAAAGCACGGAGTCAGTACTTGGTTTGAACAGTCGTTCTGTGCCGACAGTCACTTTAGGATCTCAGCCTTCAAGTTATAAGTCTCCCAGTCTACTTACCAGTTTAATGCCCGAGGCTCTAGGAATTTAGCTGCAAAAATAAAGCAAAATGTAAACATAACATTTTTAGGTCATTGAGAAAAACAAACAATTACACTTCAAGGCGATTTAAGGCTATGTGCACACGTTCAGGATTTCTCGCAGAAAATGCCTGAGAAAAAACGGACATTTTCTGCAAGAAATCCGCAAACAAAAACCGCATGCGTTTTTGACGCAGTTCTTTCCTGACACTTCCCAATGCATTTTGTAGTTGGAAATCCGCAAAAAAAAAAAAACCCCCGCAAAATTAATGAACATGCTGCGGTTTTTACAGCGATGCGTTTTTTTCGCGGAAAAAAACGCATCATGTGCACAAAACATGCGGAATTCATTCTAAATGATGGGATGCTTATTGTATGCGGGGTTTTTTTTTTGCGGTTTTATAGCGTTTTTATCGGGTGTTTATGAAGTCAGCATCCACACATATAGAGGAAAGACCTAAATGTTTGGATTCTCAAATCTGCACCATGCTTTTCGCTTTGCAAATAAGCGGTAGATTTCCAAAGCATAATGTACTTACAGTATTTCTTTATTAGGCTATGTGCACACCTTCAGGATTTCTTGCAGAAATTTCCTGAGAAAAAAATAGAAATTTTCTGCAAGAAATCTGCATGCGCTTTCTTTTTTTTTGCAAAATTAATGAACATGCTGCATTTTTTACCGCAATGCGTTTTTTTCGTGGAAAAAAACATCATGTGCACAAAAATTGCGGAACGCATTCTAAATGATGGGATGCATAATGTATGCTTTTTTTTTGCAGTTTTATAGCGAAAAATCCGCAAAGTGTGCACACAGCCTGAATCTCTTAACGACCGCTGATACGCATTAATACGGCAGCCGCTGAGGGCACTCAACAGTAATTAAACTGTAGCCCCTCTCCCCTGAGTCACAAAATCTCTGGGTTCTCGGGTCCCAAGGGTATGCACTAGCAGTAACGGACCCGAAAAAAGCTGCAGCCCGCGTCTCCGGGTCCGTCACTTAATGACGGCACATGGCTAGCGCACGCCCATTGTGGGGTGTGCTAGCAATGCGTCTGACATTGGAGTCAATGGCGGAGCTAGCGGACTACGTTACATCAATGTTATGCTGCGGTGTAACGTAGTCTGTCTAACGGACTGGGGGAACGCAGTGTGAACCCAGCCTTATAAAAATAAAAAATTATGTTTCAAAATTGTGCTCATGTAAAGTAGACATGTGGGCAAAGTTATTTAGTAACTATTTTGTGTGACAACTGATTTAAGGGCATAAAAATAAAAGTTTGAAAATTGCAACATTTTTGCCAAATTTCTGTTTTTTTTTTCCCCCCCCCACAAATAAAAGGTCATATAGAAGAATTATCATGAAGTACAACATGTCAGGAAAAAACAAGAATCAGTAACATATGTTGAAGCGTTCCAAAGTTAAATAATGCTCCAGAGAGCCGCTAAATTCAGACAATATCCTGTATGATAGCATTCACAATATCACAAACTGAATAACAGCCACCGTGCTATCGCACCAGTAAAGAACAAAGTGGAAGCGGACAATTGGATACAATATTCAGATTAACAAATTTCTGATTTCTTTAATCTGAACAGCGCACAATGCAGATTCACATCACTAGATAGGAGCAGCAGTGTTGTGTCGGTATTTGATGCAATTAAATACTTTGTCAGTGATCCTCAGGATGTAGCACAGCTGCAATTGCTTTAAGGATGCCGCAGATTCTGCTATTTAATGCAATCTGCAGCCAAATCTGGGCCACAATCATCAGATTTGTAGAGAAAGTTTTCTACCACATCTAAACTAGTAGAGCTTTAGAACAACAAAAAACAGGGCACATCCACGCGTACCGCAGTTGGTGTGGATTTTCTCTAGACTCTCGTAAGAACGTCAATAATTCTCATCAATGTGGAAATTGATATGTGATGCAAGAATTCTCTTTTAGTCCACAGCATAACAATTTCTGTTGTGGATAAATCATGATTATATTGCGGAACTTCCTCATCAGATTCAATGGAAAATTCAAAATCTGAAATTAAGCTCATTTTGGAGCTTACCCATGGGGCGCAAATGAAAATCCACAAGTTCAAATTCAAAATGGAAAAAAACAAAAAAAAAACAAAAAAAAAAACCAAAAAGCATTTTATACCCTTTCCTTGGCTTTTCGAACAAATGCATCCATGCTGGTCCCAGTTCATATTGGCCTCCTGTCAAGAAAGTGGCATCCTAGTCTACACACAATCAAAGGCTGCAGAGATTACATGGAAGAAAAGGCCTGAACTTACTGGTAACCACATGGAAAAAAAGCTAAAAACTATTAGGCTATGTGCACACGTTGCGGATTAGGCTTAGGGTACCGTCACACTGTGCCATTTCGATCGCTGCGACGGTACGATTCGTGACGTTCCAGCGATATCGTTACGATATCGCTGTGTCTGACACGCAGCAGCGATCAGGGATCCTGCTGAGAATCGTATGTCGTAGCAGATCGTTTAGAACTTTCTTTTGTCGCTGGATCTCCCGCTGGCATCGCTAGATCGGTGTGTGTGACACCGATCTAGCGATGCGATCTAGCGATGCGTTCGCTTGTAACCAGGGTAAACATCGGGTTACTAAGCGCAGGACCGCGCTTAGTAACCCGATGTTTACCCTGGTTACAAGCGTAAAACTAAAAAAAACAAACAGCACATACTTACATTCTGGTGTCCGTCAGGTCCCTTGCCGTCTGCTTCCCGCACTCAGTGAATGCCGGCCGTAAAGTGAAAGCAGAGCACAGCGGTGATGTGCTTTCACTTTCACTTTACGGCCGGCAGTCAGTGAGTGCGGGAAGCAGACGGCAAGGGACCTGACGGACACCAGAATGTAAGTATGTGCTGTTTGTTTGTTTTTTTAACGCTGGTAACCAGGGTAAACATCGGGTTACTAAGCGCGGTCCTGCGCTTAGTAACCCGATGTACCTCGGCATCGTTGGTCGCTGGAGAGCTGTCTGTGTGACAGCTCCCCAGCGACCACACTACGATTTACCTACGATCACGGCCAGGTCATATCGCTGGTCGTGATCGTAGGTAAATCGTATAGTGTGACGGTACCCTTAGGAATTCTGGTGCGGATTCTGCCTCTCCTGGCAGAAAACGCGCCTGCGGATTTGTCGCTTTTTTTGTGCAGTTCATCAGCGTTTTTGGTGTGCTTTTGCTGCGGTTTTCTTGCGGATTTGCTGCGTTTTTTACCCCTGCGGTTTTCTATAATGGAGTGGGTACAAAAACGCTGCAGATTCGCAAAAAAGTAGTGACATGCTACTTCTTTAAGGCTATGTGCACACGTTCAGGATTTCTCGCAGAAAATTCCAGAGAAAAAACGGACATTTTCTGCAAGAAATCTGCAAGAAAACCGCATGCGTTTTTGCCGCGGTTTTTTTCCGGACACTGCCCAATGCATTTTGTAGTGGGAAATCCGCAAAAAAACAGCAAAATTAATGAACATGCTGCATTCATTCTAAATGATGGGATGCTTATTGTATGCGTTTTTTTGTGTGGTTTTATAGCGGTTTTATCGGGAAAAACCGCAACGTGTGCACACAGCCTTAAACCGCAGCGTTTCCGCAAAGTGTGCACAGCATTTTTTTTCTCATTGATTTACATTGTACTGTAAATCAATTACAGATCTGCAGCGTTTCTGCACCTCAAAAAACGCTGCGGATCCGCAGACAATCTGCAACGTGTGCACACACACTAAAAGCAGAAGAGGTGGGTATTTGTTTCCATTTGTAGCTGAAGACGCAGGAAGATCTGCGATCCACACAATCTGGTTGATTTCACTGCAAATACACATTTGGAGCAGAAATTTCCCACGGCAAGTTGGTACATAAAAACGTATCCTTAAACTGCAAGATCATTACGTATGTATGTCCCTACTGCTCGTTCCACTGTAGTCTTTCAGTGTAAACAGGCTGCCTATCACTCAAGAGGACAAACACTTGTTTATTTGGAGACATGATCTTAGGTGCAATGCAAAAGTTCACGATTCTCGGAAATGCATCGACCTGTGCAAACAGTGTGCATTGCTCACCATGGTCTTCCTGTGGAAACGGGCTATTAACCCCTTAATGACAGCTGATACATCTTTCAACAGTGGCAGTTAAGGGCACAAACCACAGCGCCGCTTTTTAACGGCGCTGAGGAATAAGTGTATAGCGCCCCCCAGAGTCGGAATTTCTCCGGGGTCTCGGCTACAGGGGGTAGCAAAGTACTGCAGTGCGCAGGTCCTCTCTGACCTTTCTCAGCGCCTGCGCACTGCAGTACTTTGCTCTGCCCTCAACAGAAGACAAGAAGAGGACGTCATCGTAAGAAGATGGGAGGCCCCGGACCGGAACACCCATCAGACCAGAACCAGACCGGGACCGCCCCTGGGTGAGTATAATCTAAACTCTTTTTCTCATCTTTCAGGATACATTCGGGGGCTTATCTACAGCATTCCATAATGATGTAGATAAGTCCCTGATGCTGGTGGGCTTAGCTCACCTTCGATTTTGGGGGTGACAGGTTCCCTTTCAGTATACAGAAGTTTTGTACAAGCAGATCGGAGTACAAACAAATCCAAAAAAAAGAAAATAAAATTAACCGCTTCTACTGTGTGTCCGTCTGATTCACCCAAGAAATTGGTTTTCAGAGCACAGGGAAAATCCCAAGGAAAGAACTAGGCATTCAGGAGGAATAAACGCCCTTTATGAGTGTGCGCCCCCTGCAATGTATTTAGTGCAGGTATCCTCCTTTAACCCCTTCCCGACCCATGACGCCACGTAGGCGTCATGAAAGTCGGTGCCATTCCGACCCATGACGCCTATGTGGCGTCATGGAAAGATCGCGTCCCTGCAGGCCGGGTGAAAGGGTTAACTCCCATTTCACCCGATCTGCAGGGACAGGGGGAGTGGTAGTTTAGCCCAGGGGGGGTGGCTTCACCCTCTCGTGGCTACGATCGCTCTGATTGGCTGTTGAAAGTGAAACTGCCAATCAGAGCGATTTGTAATATTTCACCTATTATAACGGGTGAAATATTACAATCCAGCCATGGCCGATGCTGAAATATCATCGGCCATGGCTGGAAATACTAATGTGGATTTTTACCCGTGGATTTTTCAAAAATGGTGCGGAAATATCTCACACGAATCCGCAACGTGGGCACATAGCCTTAGGGTTAGGGTTGGAATTAGGGTTGTGGTTAGGGTTAGGGGTGTGTTGGGGTTAGGGTTGTGGTTAGGGGTGTGTTGGGGTTAGGGTTGTGATTAGGGTTATGGCTACAGTTGGGATTAGGGTTAGGAGTGTGTTGGGGTTAGTGTTGGAGTTAGAATTGAGGGGTTACCACTGTTTAGGCACATCAGGGGTCTCCAAACGCAACATGGCGCCACCATTGATTCCAGCCAATCTCGTATTCAAAAAGTCAAATGGTGCTCCCTCACTTCCGAGCCCTGACGTGTGCCCAAACAGTGGTTTACCCCCACATATGGGGTACCAGCATACTCAGGACAAACTGCGCAACAATTACTGGGGTCCAATTTCTCCTGTTACCCTTGTGAATCTAAAAAAATGCTTGCTAAAACATAATTTTTGAGGAAAGAAAAATGATTTTTTATTTTCACGGCTCTGCGTTGTAAACGTCTGTGAAGCACTTGGGGGTTCAAAGTGCTCACCACATATCTAGATAAGTTCCTTGGGGGGTCTAGTTTCTAAAATGGGGTCACTTGTGGGGGTTTCTACTGTTCAGGCACACCAGGGGCTCTGCAAACGCAACGTGACACCCGCAGACCATTCCATCAAAGTCTGCATTTCAAAACGTCACTACTTCAATTCCAAGCCCCGGCATGTGCCCAAACAGTAGTTTACCCCCACATATGGGGTATCAGCGTACTCCGGAGAAACTGGACAACAACTTTTGGGGTCAAATTTCTTCTGTAACCCTTGGGAAAATAAAAAATTCTGGGCTAAATAATTATTTTTGAGGAAAGAAAACGTATTTATTATTTTCACGGCTCTGCATTATAAACTTCTGTGAAGCACTTGGGGGTTCAAAGTCCTCACCACACATCTAGATTAGTTCCTTTGGGGGTCTAGTTTCCAAAATGGTGTCATTTCTGGGGGATCTCCAATGTTTAAGCACACAGGGGCTCTCCAAACGTGACATGGTGTCCGCTAATGATTGGAGCTAATTTTCCATTTAAAAAGCCAAATGGCGTGCCATCCCTTCCGAGCCCTGCCGTGCGCCCAAACAGTGGTTTACCCCCACATATGGGGTATCAGCGTACTCAGGACAAACTGGACAACAATATTTGGGGTCCAATTTCTCCCATTATCCTTGGCAAAATAGGAAATTCCAGGCTAAAAAATCATTTTTGAGGAAAGAAAAATTATTTTTTATTTTCATGGCTCTGCGTTATAAACTTCTGTGAAGCACCTGGGGGTTTAAAGTGCTCAATATGCATCTAGATAAGTTCCTTGGGGGGGTCTAGTTTCCAAAATGGGGTCACTTGTGGGGGAGCTCCAATGTTTAGGCACACAGGGGCTCTCCAAACGCAACATGGTGTCCGCTAGCAATTGGAGCTAATTTTCCATTCAAAAAGTCAAATGGCGCGCCTTCCCTTCCGAGCCTTACCATGTGCCCAAACAGTGGTGTACCCCCACATGTGAGGTATTGGTGTACTCAGGAGAAATTGCCCAACACATTTTAGGATCCATTTTATCCTGTTGCCCATGTGAAAATGAAAAAAATTGAGGCTAAAAGAATTTTTTTGCGAAAAAAAAGTACTTTTTCATTTTTACGGATCAATTTGTGAAGCACCTGGGGGTTCAAAGTGCTCACTATGCATCTAGATAAGTTCCTTGGGGCGTCTAGTTTCCAAAATGGGGTCACTTGTGGGGGAGCTCCAATTTTTAGGCACACGGGGGCTCTCCAAACGTGACATGGTGTCCGCTAAAGAGTGGAGCCAATTTTTGATTCAAAAAGTCAAATGGCGCTCCTTCCCTTCCAAGCCCTGCCGTGCGCCCAAACAGTGGTTTACCCCCACATATGAGGTATCAGCGTACTCAGGACAAATTGGACAACAACTTTCGTGGTTCAGTTTCTCCTTTTACCATTGGGAAAATAAAAAAATTGTTGCTAAAAGATAATTTTTGTGACTAAAAAGTTAAATGTTCATTTTTTCCTTCCATGTTGCTTCTGCTGCTGTGAAGCACCTGAAGGGTTAATAAACTTCTTGAATGTGGTTTTGAGTACCTTGAGGGGTGCAGTTTTTAGAATGGTGTCACTTTGGGGTATTTTCAGACCCCTCAAACTGACTTCAAATGTGAGGTGGTCCCTAAAAAAAATGGTTTTGTAAATTTCGTTGTAAAAATGACAAATCGCTGGTCAAATTTTAACCCTTATAACTTCCTAACAAAAAAAAATTTTGTTTCCAAAATTGTGCTGATGTAAAGTAAACATGTGGGAAATGTTATTTATTAACTATTTTGTGTCACATATCTCTCTGGTTTAACAGAATAAAAATTCAAAATGTGAAAATTGCGAAATTTTCAAAATTTTCGCCAAATTTCCGTTTTTATCACAAATAAACGCAGAATTTATTGACCTAAATTTACCACTAACATGAAGCCCAATATGTCACGAAAAAACAATCTCAGAACCGCTAGGATCCGTTGAAGCGTTCCTGAGTTATTACCTCATAAAGGGACACTGGTCAGAATTGCAAAAAACGGCAACGTCTTTAAGGTCAAAATAGGCTGGGTCATGAAGGGGTTAAGGGTATGTGCAGACGATCAGTAATGCTGCAGGTTGGATGCTGCGTACTTGTGCAGCGCACAACCCGAAGGGTCAAGCTGTTACAGTAAAGTGGATGGGATTTCAAGAAATCCCATGCCCACTATGCATCCAGAGACGCCTGCTGCTCACCCGAGATGGACATGTGGCGCGTCCTTCCAGACCGCAGCATGTCAATTTCTCTTGAGAAATTTCACCCACACAATGTATTTTAAGTGGTGAATCTGCACAGTTCAGTGAACACATGCGGATTGACCTGTGTTCAATAGACAGCAGTGCTTTGGACATAGAAAAAATAGAATTAGTTCTTACCGGTAATTCGGTTTCTAGGAACCTTCCACGACAGCCACTTCGGAGGTTGTCTTCCCCGCCCTAATAGGGGACAGGAACACAGAGGTTAAATACCCCTCCCCTTCCTGCACTGCCAGTGTTTACCTAGACACAGTAGCATGTATAATTACCACAAAAGTGCAGTAATCATCCAATAAGAACATCAGATAGGGAGGGAAATTAGTGCTGTCGTGGAAGGTTCCTAGAAACCGAATTACCGGTAAAAACTAATTCTATTTTCTCTAGTCACCATCCACGACAGCCACTTCGGAGTAGTACCAACAGCTAATTTCTCTAGGGAGGGACCACGGCCTGCAGAACACGTCTGCCAAATGTTAAATCCCTATTGAAATTTAGCCGATAATGTCTGGTGAACGTATGGATGGACGACCAGGTGGCAGCTCTGCATATCTGCTCTGATGAGGCATTCCCCCTCTATGCTCATGATGTTGCCATTGCTCGGGTAGAGTGTGCTTTCAGAGAGGCAGGTGGATCCAGTCCCTGTGATGAATATGCTAGACAAATAGACTGTTTGATCCAGTTTGCAATGGTGTTTTTTGCCTTCTTTCCCTTGTTTCGTCCTGAGAACTGGATGAATAAATTTTGATCAATTCGCCAGGCTTCAGTCTGTTGTAAGTAAGATAGGACCACCCTGCGAACATCCAAGGTGTGGAAGGTCTGTTTTTTAGGGTTGGAGGGGTTTGGGCAAAATGAAGGTAGTAGAATGTCCTGATCTCTGTGGAAATTCGAGACTACTTTAGGTAAAAAGGACCGGTCTAGTTTTAGTATAATGCTATCCGTAGTGAACGTTAGATAGGGTTCCTGTATTGACAGGGCCTGTAACTCACCAATACGTCTAGCCGTAGTAATTGCGACTAGAAAGACTGTTTTCAAAGTTAAGTTCTTTATGGTTATAGCATCCAGGGGTTCAAATGGATCCTGGGTTAGTGCGTTAAGTACTGTATTGAGGTCCCAGGAAGGCACCCTACTACGGAGTGTAGGACGAATTCTGGATGCTGCTGTCATAAATCAATAAATCACTTGATCCAGCGGTGATTGGCTAAATTCGAATCAAAAAAGCTACTAAGGGCTGATACTTGCACTTTGAGTGTGCTAGGGGTAAGGCCTATTTCCAAGCCCTTCTGTAAAAATTGTAAGATTTTCACTATATCAGGATTGAAGGGGTCTGGAACTTCTGGGGAGCACCAGGACGTAATTTTTTTCCAGACCTTAGTATAGATGGCATTGGTTACCGCCTTTCTTCTTTTTTGAAGGGTCTGAATTACGTCACCTGAGAGTCCTTTAGCTTTTAAGATTGTGGCTTCAGTAGCCATGCTGCCAAGTTCAATCTGTCTAGGTACGGATGTAGTAGGGGACCCTGGTGTAGGAGTTCGAGCTTTTGAGGTAGAAGGCAGGGATCTTCCAGGGCCATATCTAATAGGGCGCCGTACCAACTCCTCCCGGGCCACAACGGGGCAATCAAGATTGTGGTCACTCCGTTTGTTCTGATTTTTTGCAGAGTTTTCACCAGCATGGGAATGGGAGGAAAGGCATATGCAAGGTTGAACTTCCACTGCTGTGAGAAGGCATCTATTCCCTGTGCCTTGTCTTTGTGATGAAGGGAGAAAAATGTTTCTACCTTCGCATTTTGCCTGTTGGCGAATAGATCCACCTCTGGAGTACCCCGTTTTGCGGTTAGGGACTGAAACACTGTTTGGTCTAGGGACCACTCTCCTGGATGAACGTCTTTCCTGCTGAGGAAATCCGCCTGAGTGTTGTCCAACCCCATCAGATGTACCGCTGTGACCGATAGAAGGTTTTTCTCTGCCCAGAAAAATATTCTTGCAGCTACCTCCTTTAGAGATGCATACTTTGTCCCCCCCTGGTGTCGTAGATAGGCTACCGTGGTCATATTGTCCGAGTAAATACAAACGTGATTTTTGATCAGTGCAGATAAAGCCTTTAGGGCTTCCTCCACAGCTTTCAGTTCTTAGATTCGAGGAGCTGCTGCTGATATTCGATGCTTATTGTCCCTGAAAGTGGAAACCCTCTACCACCGCACCCCAGCCTCTTTTGCTGGCATCTGAGCGGAGTGTTTTTAGGGGAAGGTGATCCTAGCTGACCCCTCCCTGGAGATTTTGGTAACCTAGCCACCATTTTAGAGCTGATTTCACATGGCCAGGGAGAAGAATCTTTTGACTCAATGGAGTCTGTCGTCTCCTGGAATGTAGGAGCACGTACGTCTGGAGAGCTCGTGTGTGAGCCTGGACTCAGGAAACCGATTGTATACATGCGGTCAGGGACCCTAGTACAAACATCGATTCTCCGAGGGTCGGTGCACGCTGGCCTCTGAACTTGTCTACCTTGCGGACAAGGTTGAGTTGATTATCTTTGGGCAGAAACGATGTTCTTACTTCCGAGTCCAGTAGCACCCCCAGAAATTTCCTTCTTGTGGAGGGATGGATCTCTTGATTTTTCCAGATTTGGGATCCAACCCAGGGTTTGTAATATCTCTAGGGTCTTTGATACGTCTGTTTCCAGACGGGGGCAGATGGAGCCATAATAAGGAAGTCGTCTAAATACAGGACGATGTATATTCCTTGTTGACGGATGAAGATTATCGCTTCCGCCATAATTTTCGTAAAAACCCGTGGGGCCGATGAGATGCCGATGAAATGTTCGATCTGGTGACCCTTGGAGACTGTGAATCTGAGGAATTTCCTGTGCTCTGGGTGGATTGGCACATGGTAATACGCATCCCTCAGATCCACAGTCGCCATCATCCAATTTTGACAGATGAGGGGGATTTACTGATTTGACTGTCTCCATTTTGAATCTCCTGTATCGGACCGATTCATTTAAGGGTTTCAAATTTATGATAATTCTGTTCTTCCCGAACGGCTTGGTTATTAGAAAAAAGCGGGAATAATGACCACATCCTTCCTCCAATTTCGGTACCCGCGAGATCACATTTGATTGCATTAGTTTTTGTAGATCTTGTAACAAGGAGTTTTGGAGATCTGGGTTTTGAAGGGAGGTTATCCTTAAGCATTGTGGGGGTGGTCTCAGGAATTCTATTTTTAGCCCCTCTTGAACGGTACGAAGGACCCACTGATTTGTGGAGATGGTCTGCCACTTGGTGAAAAAACGTGAGAGTCGACCCCCGACCGGAGCACAGTCATTGCTTATCTGGGGTTTGCTGGGCCTGAGGGGCCAGGATATTTTTGCCCCTGCCTCCCTTGGGATAGCTCCACCTTCCCATTTTGCCTTTTCCTCTCTGCGAAGATTGGTCACGGGAGGGACGAAAAAAGCGTTTTTTGGGGCATCTTCTGCTCGGGGAGAGATTTCTTTTTATCTGCAGCCTTATCCAAAATATCATCCAGAACGGGTCCAAATACATTGTGACCCTGAAAGGGTATGCTACATAATTTGGACTTGGAGACAAAAATCGCCTCCGCAGGATTTTATCCAGAGTGCTCTCCTGGATGAGTTAGAGAGGACGGCAGCTTTCGCAGCTACTCGGACCGATTCAGCAGAAGCATCGGCTAGGAACCCCGTTGCTTTCTGTAGCAAGGGTAGGGAGTCTAAAATCTCCTCTCTTGGGGTGCCCTGTGTCAAGTGATCCTCAAGTTTGCGTAACCAGATAAATAGAGATCTGGCCACGCAAGTGGAGGCTATATTGGACTTTAGTAAATTTGTGGAGGTGTCCCAGGACTTTTTTTTAATAAACTCTTTATTTTACGATCCATCGGATCCTTGAGTTGAGAAGAGTCCTCAAGGGGAAGGGCTGTTTTCTTAGTTACCCTGGACACCTGTACATCCACTTTCGGGGTCTCCCATAAGGAGTTATCCCCGTTCAATGACACCGGTTTTTTAGCTCTGATGGTACAGTCAGACCTTTTTCAGGGAGGTCCCATTCATGCAGAATTAGATCTTGTAAATTCTTATGTACTGGAAACCCTTTTTGATCTTTGGGTTTTAGACCCTCAAACATCTCATCCTGTACTGTAAGTGTAACTTCTTCATACTCTACCCCCATGGTGCCTCTTACTAAACTGATTAGGTCACTCATGTCCTCAGAATTAAAATAATATTTTTTGTTTTCTGGTTTACAGGTGGGGGTAGAAGTGGAGCCTTCATTTTCCCAGTTATCCTCCGAACCAGAGGACTGGATCTCTCCCGAGTCTGGGTCGGATTCTACAGGGGCTTTTTTCCTCCTTTTTGGAGGGGGTGGCTGAGGCACCGACATTTGTGAGGTGACCATAGAAGAATGGACCTCATCTTTAATGAGGGATCTGATGCTATCCAGCAGCAAGGGTTGTTCAGCGCGTAGGACCTCATCCGTACAGGACTGGCAGAGCTTTTTCCCGTATGTTGATGGGAGTTTGGCCGTACACACTTTACATTTGCGGCTTGACTTTTTAGGATCAGAAACCTTTTCTCCCTATAAGAGAGAGAAAGAGGGTTTGCTAAGCCACTTAGGGGTATATAGCTATATATACATATATACATGCATGTATATACGGGATAGCTGGGCCCGACACCTGCTACTTACTTTGGTAGGAGGGGGAACGCTGGCATCTGCAGATGCAGAGCAAGGGGGTGTGTCACCATCCATGTCCGTCACGTAGTGTAACAGTCAGACAGCTTACCTTGCTACCCGGATCTCTTTATGAAGGATCGGTGGCCCAGCGTCATAGTGCTCCTTCCCCAGTGTTGCCCGATTGGGGTAGGGTCCTGGAACGCCCCCGAAAATGTTGCTGTATGGTGTGCCTCTGCTGCTCGGACGCCATTGCCGGTCAGCGTGCGCTCCATCCTGGAACGCACCTGAGTGAACCGGAAATGACGGTGACGCGCGTTAACCCGGAAGTGACCCAGCCATCAGCCGACCACAGACTCCGGGACGCGCGCCACCTCCAGTGCTGCAGCCAGGGAGGGAACCGGGGGGCTGCAGGAGGCCCCCGGTACGCACGTCGCCGCCCCGCATTACTCCACGAAGGGAGCGCCGGAGGGGCAGGAAGGTCTCGAGTCCCTCCGAAGAGAGGAGACGGGAGCAGCGATCTTGAGGAGGGAACGCCCGACCTCCATGTTGCCCGGCTTTGGTAAGTGGAGCTCCGGTCGCCGGCCACGGCAGCCCCTTCAGAATCTCCTCATGCCCCATAGGGGACAGGAAAACACAGGCGGTGCAGGAAGGGGAGGGGTACTCCTGTCCCCTATTAGGGCGGGGAAGACAACCTCTGAAGTGGCTGTCGTGGAAGGTGACTAGAGAAACATGCGCTGCCAGTTCCAGATCATCGGCACATACCCTAAATGATCAGGGGATCATGCAGGGCACATAGCACATATAATACATCATGTTTCCCCCCTGAACTATGCCATCAGCATTAACACCTCCAGCACAATTGTACCCAGAGCTAGTGTGATTAAGGGAACCTGTCAGCAGTATAGTGCTCAGTAACCTACAGACAGTGTCAGGTTGGCGCTGTTATACTGATTAAAAAGATACCTGGGTGATGAAATCAGTCTTGTGGTTGTTTCATCTTTACTTTCAGTTAATGAGATTCTCATGCTTCGGGAGTCCTGTATGGGGCTTTATGTGGTGCTCTGCTTACGCATTCATCTGTATGGCTTGTAACAGGTCACTGATCCCTCAGTGATCTGACCCCTATTTTGCATACTGTATATAATATGTGTTTTATTTTATATTCACATTCAGCAGGCAGACACCTGCAGAGTAGCATGATCGCATGGATAAGATGTATGTAATTATTTTATTTGGTGATATACATGTATTTAGAACAAAAAAAAAATTCTCTCAAAATGGCACCAGTGCAGTCGCAGCCATCGGATCGCTGATAGATGCTACTGCGCAGGCGGCACCATCTTGGTGGAGACAATATTTTTTTCCTCAAGCACAATTCCTCTAGTGCCATTCTACTAGAGGAAAACAAATTGTCTCCACCACTTATATTCAGTATGTAAAACAGGGGGAAGGTCACTGCTGGATCAGTGACCTGTCATAAGCCATATAGATAAATATGTAAGCAGAGCACCACATAAAGCCCAGCCCACACAGGCTGCCCCAAAACACTAGAATCTCAATAACTGAAAATAAAGATTAAACAACCACCACAAGATGGATTTCATCAACCAAGGTATCATTTTAATCATTAAAACAGCGCCGACCTGACACTGTCTGTAGGTTACTCAGCACAATGCTGCTGACAGGTTCCCTTTAAGCAGCTGTGCCGTGCTGGCTCATGAAACTCAGAACAGCAGTAGGACAATATGGGCACTGAATACCTTGCAGCGGAGTGAACACTACTAAGGGCTCCTACTCACTTACGCGAGACTCGGATGAGTTTCGCATGTTAAAACCCGGCGCTGCTGCCGGCACTCAGATCAGAGCGTGTGGCCGCATTGGAATACATGCAGCCGCACGCTCCGCTCCTCTGTGCTAGGTGCAGTGCCGGGTACTGCCGTGCGAGACTCATGCGAGTCTCACGCAAGTGAGTAGGAGCCCTAAGAGTATGTTCACATAGTCAATTTGCTGAATTTTTAGAGCAGAAACTGAATTGAAAATGCAACTTTTTGAGTTCTTAAAGGGAGTGCGTCAGTAAAAATTGACTATTCAAACACCACAGTGCAGTGTGGCAACACTAAAAGGACTTGTACACTACTCGGACAACCCTTCCCCAATTCCTATGTTCCCCTCCTTGTAAAATAGTAACACTTAAACTCACCTTTGGTGCCGCCTGTACCGTTCCAGAGGTTTGGTACTAGCTCTCCCAGGGATAACGTGACATTACGTCTCGCAATCCCCAAGGCCAATCAGTGCTGGCTTCCCTCTCCCCATGATCGGAAGAATCATACAGATCTGGAGGATATGAGAGAGCAGCAGCTCTAAAATTCCTTCAGATGTACAGAGGGTAAAATAAGTATTGTACACTAATCATGAGCAAATATGCTCGGATAAAGTGTTATCTGAGTATCTCTGGAGTACTTGAGTAATGTGTTACAAATTGGCACTCCCTCTGCATGCGTTTAGACTGTCTAACAGCAGTGAGACGTGCAACCGCCGGGACTCGAACATATTTGAACATGCCCTAGATGCTTGGATAACATCTTCTCCGAGCACATTCGCTCATCACTATTGAACACATCTCCAATTTTCTAAGTAAATATATTTCTAAAGGTACTATTGACATGAAATTCTCACCAGATGTTGGTAAAAAGCTAGTTATGAGCAATCGTGCTTGGATAAGGTGTCACTTGAGCAGGCTTGGGCGCTAACCGAGTGCCTTCGGCGTGCTCGAAAAATATGCTAGAGTCCTCACGAATGCATGTCTTGCGACTGTTCAACAGCTGCAACACATGCCTGGCTATGGCAGGCTATGCCTGTTTGTTAGGCAATCTCTGCATGTGTTGCAGCTAACAGCCACGAGACATGCAGCCATGGGGTCTCGAACATTCTTCGAGCAAGCCAAAGACACTATTAACACCCAAGCATGCTCGGAATAGACCTTATCCGAGCACATTCACTCACCACTAGCAACAGCCCATCCAATCCACACAGGTAAGGAAATCAAGCCATAGATGTCCATAAGTTATGTGTATAATGAGAAATGACACAGGGGAAAAAGTATTGAACACATGAAAAGAGAGTGGTGAAAATTCATGCTGAAATCTATCAGTAATTAGAAAGCAATCCTGCCATTTAGTGAAAAATATCAGCTGGTTCAACTGATGGCCTATAAAATGGTGTCTCATTACCAAACTGCCACACAAGAAACACCTCGTAATGGGTAGAACCAGTGAGTGGTCTCAAGATCTCTGCAACCTTATTGTTGCAAAATGTATTATTTTCATTTGCTGTATGTGATTCGTCCGAAGACAGAGTGAAGCCAGTACAGATTGGCTTCAGGGATAGTGTGACAACAATGTTACGCAATCCCCAGGAGAGCCATTGCTGACACCGCTGGAAGGGCATTGGCAGTTAGTATATGTTATTTTACAAGGGAGAAACATTAAGGTACCTTCACACTGAGCAACTTTAGAACGATAGCGATCCGTGACGTTGCAGCGTCCTGGATAGTGATATCGTTGTGTTTGACACGCAGCAGAGATCAGGATTCTGCTGTGACATCGCTGGTCGGAGCTAGAAGGCCAGAACTTTATTTTGTCGCTGGATCACCCGCTGACATCGCTGGATCGGCGTGTGTGACGCCGATCCAGCGATGTGTTCACTTGTAACCAGGGTAAACATCGGGTTACTAAGCGCAGGGCCGCGCTTAGTAACCCGAGATTTACCCTGGTTACCATTGTAATTGTAAAAAAACAAACAACTTACATTCCGGTGTCTGTCGCGTCCCCCGGCGTCTGCTTCGGCTACTTTCACACTAGCATTAACTGCAATCCGTCACAATGCGTCATTGTGCTTGCAGGATGCGTTTTTTCCCCATAGACTTGTATTGACGACGCATTGCAACGGATTGCCACACGTCGCATCCGTCGTGCGACGGATGCGTCGTGCTTTGGCGGACCGTCGGGAGCAAAAAACGCTACATGTAACGTTTTTTGCTCCTGACGGACCGCTTTTTCCGACCGCGCATGCGCGGCCGGAACTCCGCCCCCACCTCACAATGGGGCAGCGGATGCGCCGGAGAAATGCATCCGCTGCCTCCGTTGTGCAGTGCGTTAAACGCTAGCGTCGGAATCTCTGCCCGACGCATTGCGACGGGGAGATTCCGACGCTAGTGTGAAAGTAGCCTTCCCTGCACTGTGTCAGCGCCGGCCGGCCGTAAAGCAGAGCACAGCGGCGACGTCACCGCTCTGCTTTACGGCCGGCGCTTACACAGTGCAGGGAAGCTGACGCCGGGGGACGTGACAGACACCGGAATGTAAGTATGTAGTGTTTGTTTTTGTTTTTTTAAATTTACAATGGTAACCAGGGTAGACATCGGGTTACTAAGCGCGGCCCTGCGCTTAGTAACCCGATGTTTACCCTGGTTACCCGGGGACTTCGGCATCGTTGGTCGCTGGAGAGCTGTCTGTGTGACAGCTCTCCAGCGACCACACAACGACGAAACAGCGACGCTGCAGCGATCGGCATCATTGTCTATATCGCTGCAGCGTCGCTTAATGTGACGGTACCTTTAGGATTGAAAAGAGGTTGTTCGAGTAGAGGACAACCCCTTTAAATGCACCTTCCCACCTACTTGTTTTTCCTTTATCTACACCCTTCTCTGGCTCTATAAAACTAGGGCTGTCACTCAAGAGGGGAGTGGGGGAAACCAAGTAGGTAAGAAGCTGCACTGAAAGGGAACCTGTCACTACGAAAATGCAGTGCAATGTGCAGGCATCGTGTTATAAAGCAGGGGGAGTTGAGTAGATTGAGATCTCGTTTCGTGAGAAATTATTCAGTATAATATGTGATTTGGTTTTCTAAACCTCTGCTTTTCCTGGGATTTTGTGTCCAGTGAGCGGTACTGGGAATTCGGCTTCCTCTGCTGATGTCATGTCAACAGAGCGGTGGCTTCTTTTCCGCTCTGCTACGGGGCATGACTTCTGACGTCATTCTGATTAGAATTTGATTTTGGCTACTACCATTAAAATCTCACGAGCATTAAGTTGAGTGCCAGGTTCTTTCTTTTAGTCATTCTGATTAGGGGATCCAGCTGTCAATCAAAATGACGGTCAGAAGTCACACCCTATCGACAAAGCAGAGCGGAAAAGAAGCCACTGTGATGTCAGGTGAGGCAGCAGAATCCCTGGTTAGAGGGGTCTGTGACTGCTCTGTGCACAACAGGTAGGTAGCAACTACCTGCCTGTTAGTTTGATATCAGACTTAGGATAGGGTTGCCACCAATTTACAGGTTATATTACTGATAACTGGAGTGGGTGAAGGTGAAAAATTACTGTGGGAACCACCAGCAATCTGAGATCAGGGTTCTGTATAGTCTCGTCTTGAATAACTGGTGAATTAGATGCACATGCTCAAACTCCACTCCATTCACTGGCTATCTGCTGCTGAAAGAGCACAGAGCTCCAATATTTACAGCAGTCCCATAGACCATGAATGGGGTGATGGCTGATCACCTGCATACTCATTCCATACTATTAGGAGGGGATGCCGTCTGACCACTGGGAACCATACCGATCTGTAAATCGCCTACGGATTAGTGCGTCGTTATATTCACCAGGTGACCCCTCCCACCCTTTAAGGGTACGTCCTCAATATTTAAGTACCATATTTTTCAGACTAAGACGAATGCAGGTATATAGGGTGTTTGCGGCACAGGTGGGGCAATGTTGCGGCGGTGCGGAGTGCACCTGAGCAGGGTCCCTTCTTCAGGATGCAGAAATGTGGCGGCGCCACAGCTCGGTGTCCGCAGTGAGCAGAGTGCATCACCGGTTTCCCTGCGGCCATCTCCCTGAAGCCATGGGCATCCTGAGGATGGGACTCTGCTCCAGCTCACCACCGACAGCATCGCACCCCAGGACTGCAGAACTGCCCCACTTCTGCCGCCGCCAGATTCCTGAGGAAGGCACCCTGCCTTCTGTGACCCAGCTGTACCACCGCCGGCCCTCAGGTGAGATAACGTAAATTCGGACAATAAGACAGACCCCCATCTTATAAAAATCCTTTTTTCTGCTATTTTCCACCCCAAAATTTGGGGTGCATTTTATGGTCCAGTGTGTCTTCTAGTCTGAAAAAGACGGTAACCCATTTAGGCTGAGATGAGAGTTCTCTCTACTTTAGGGCATATTGTGCAGGTGCCTCTAATTTCCACAATGACCAAAGAGATACGATAATGTGATGACCATCGGAAGCACGGCGACCATCGGAAGCACGGCGACCATCGGAAGCACGGCGACCATCGGAAGCACGGCGACCATCGGTCCTGTCCTAGTGGCCAGTAACGAGCATCCATTCTATACAAGCCGTTCAACACCCGGCAGGTGCAGACCGATAGCCAATATGGCCGCCCTGCCCCCACATACAGTACACACCATCTCTGGGGCGATAATTTTTATACCACCAGAAACAATTCAAGTTTTGGCCAGGCGATTATGATAACGGGGCTGGTGTAAGAGGCCATGAGGGAGGCATCCATATAATAACACAGGGCGACACATGCTACGCACGGGTAGTACTCACCCACCGTCCGATGGGCGCTGCTGCAGCACCTCTAGGTGCCCAATAAGGCCATTTGGGGGAGGACAAATCCTCCAGAAATACTAAAAGTCATGCCAGGAATGGAGCACAACTATGGGGAGTCCTCTCAGAGCAGTACTACAAGTCCCAGCACGGCTCTCCTGCCACTACCACAGCAGCTAATAAGGCAAGGGACACCACATGACAGCCCCGCCACACAGCTCGGCGCAGGCCCCAGCCAGGAAACAGGCCGCGAACACACCGATAACCCCCCACACCACCCCCGGGGCCTCAGAGCCCCGCTCCCCCCAGTGTACCAATAAGTAGCCCGTATTTACCAAATCTCACACCCCAGCAGCGAAAAGTGCGGCCGCAGACTCGAAATTGATGAGCTTCTAAAATGGCGCCCGCAGCTCCGTCCTTGTGAAAAGCCTGGGGCGGGGCTGAGGCGCCAGTGACGTCACTAGTCAGCTATTGGCTCCGGCTCAGCGTCGGTGACCAGGACGGAGACATTTTGTTGGTTGTCAACGGTTATTAATATGAATTGAAAGCGCTACTGTGCGGAATATAATCATCACATTTGCTTATTTCTAGTCGGATTGACTGTATGGGAAATAAATAGAGGCCAAGGGTTTTATTATTACGATTGGTTTTTGAATGGGAGGGGCTGTGAAATGAGGTTGTGCGCATGCGCTGTTTTGAGAGCGCGCTTTCTGCGGCCGCCATTTTCTAATCTTCTCACACAGTCACACACGTCGTGAGTGGTCGGAGCTGGTGAGGACGGCCGCCGTGAGCGGAGACCGGTGCGGTGCAGCTCACTGTGAGTATTCATACTGTTATTACCGGGAGGGGAAGTTGCGGTGCGGCCTGCAGCCGTGGTCCGGGGCACAGCCTTCATTTCCTAGCGTGCTCCGTACCAGGCCCCGGCCTGCGCCACGCGATACAAAGCGTGATCTTAAAGGGATTGGTCTCCTTTTTAGAACTCAAATTGCATCTGGGGATACAAATGTTTCTTGCTGCTGGTTTTTATACATTATGTACTGTTTGTCTCCTGTATTACACTGTCTGTCGCTGGCTGCAGAATGAGGTAACTAAGGAGCCAACAGTGAGCGAATTGTGATCATCTCAACAGAAAGTTTAATTTTTTCTTTTTGTCTTTTTCATTCGCTCCTCAGTTGATTAATGACCACATTAAAGGGGTTGGAATCTGGCTATTAGGAGCAGTGCCTAGTAAAAAGGCTATAAAGGCACAGATGATTGGCCTCGGGGAGACCAAAACATCCAACACCGCGGAGACACCATCACGTGTTTCTCAACGCAGTGATTCCAGAACACTGCCCCCATCCCTTATGGGAAATATGCAGATGCATGAAAAGAAGCTGCGGAGACACCATCACGTGTTTCTCGACGCAAGCAGTGAATAGCCAGGCCTTTCCCCGGGAAGGAAGAACCACGGGAAGGGCAGCATCCTATGAAGGAAAGCCACCTATGCCACAGCTGTCTGTGGATGGATACCATGCTTGGCATAGGTGGCTTTCCTTCATAGGATGCTGCCCTTCCCGTGGTTCTTCCTTCCCGGGGAAAGGCCTGGCTATTCACTGCTTGCGTCGAGAAACACGTGATGGTGTCTCCGCAGCTTCTTTTCATGCATCTGCATATTTCCCATAAGGGATGGGGGCAGTGTTCTGGAATCACTGCGTTGAGAAACACGTGATGGTGTCTCCGCGGTGTTGGATGTTTTGGTCTCCCCGAGGCCAATCATCTGTGCCTTTATACACATTAAAGGGGTTGTCCGGTCCAAATCTTAAGCCTGCAGTCACTCTGTGACATCACTTATCACGCACTGTGCGCTCCGGAGACTCGCCGGGTTCAGATCCCGAAGTGGTGGCTGTGTGTTAGGCCGGGTTCCCATTGCGTTAGTGCAGTCCTATTAAACGCATACGTTAAACGGACTGCGTTAATGCAAGTGCCGAAAAGATCGCGTTTATACGATCGTGCTATCGCAGATGCTCTGTGTGCTAGTGGTGACGGACCCGAAAACGCTGCAGAATGACGGAACATCACTAACACATGCCGATTATGACATGCATTAGCGATGGGATACATAATGACAGTTAATGGGTGCGCTAACGGATCTGTTACATAATAATCTTTATTTTTATATAGCGCTAACATATTCCGCAGCGCTTTACAGCGCACACATTATCATCGCTCTCCCCGATGAGGCTCACAATATAAATTCCCTATCAGTATGTCTTTGGAATGTGGGAGGAAACCGGAGAACCTGGAGGAAACCCATGCAAACACGGAGAGAACATACAAACTCCTTGCAGATTGTGTCCAGGGTGGGATTAGAACCCAGGACTCCCAGCACTGCAATGCTATCCACTGAGCCACCGTGCTGCTATGTAACGGATGCCATCAGCACATTGCCATTAATGCAATGTGAACCCAGCCTTATACCTACATCTGGCCAGTGGGCGCGACCTCGCTCTCCATACACTTGTATGGCGAAAGGCTGCACCCAGTCTAGTGACGCGACTGACCAGTGGTCACTGGTCGTAAACTGGCAAATTGCCACAGTCCGTGCGCTGGGGGGGGATTCGTAGGTCCGTAGTCACACAGTGATTGGAGACTTATCGATTTGGATTGGACAAGCCCTTTAGATATGGATGTGCTGGAAACGCTCTGTAAGGCAAAAAAGAGCAATGTTTTCCCGAAGTCCAATTGTCAAAATGACATTTAGTCTGAAATACATGCATCATTACTGGGACAGCCCCTTCTTAACTACTTCTAGATCGCCCATAGACTTTGGAGGGAACTTGTCATGCCCCAAAATATTAACTGGCAGTTACGGGGTCAATCAGCAGGGTAATGCTGTGCGGCTGCGGCACAGAAGGCTGGGAGGATATTAAAGGGAATCTATCTGGACCCCATGCCCTCCAACCCAGCAGCATTCACTTATGTATCAATGAATGCCCTGCCTAACCAGCTCTGTATAACATGTTTCTGGTGAAATGAGGGTTTTTGTTTTTTAAAGCCTTTATATTGCCACCAGCTCTGTTTCCATGCCCCTGTGGGTGTGATCACATAATCTGCATGAGCTGCCCACTCGCCACTTACGCAAATCTAGCACGTGCGCGCCGCTCATTTCAGCAGCATCTGTGAAGTAGGTATACGCTTCCCGGCTTCAGAGGTGCGCACCGTACATGACCGGAAGCTATCTTCTGGACCTCTGGACATGCACAGTGCGCCTCTGAAGCCACAAAGCGACCACCCAGCTTCAGAGATGGGTCATGCTGCTCAAATGAGCGGTGCACATGCTAGTTTTGCATAAGCGGCGATGACGCTGCTCGTGCAAAGCCCTCATTAGTAGTGATAATGGCTGCTGACTTTTACCTAGCATGAGCTAGTGTAGTGAAGTGTGTTGGTGCACAAAATATCTAAAATATAAGGGCCAAAGTGCACTTTATGGTATTTGAGATGGGACCAAAAATAAGCACCCTATGGGAGCATTAATGATATTCACTAGTATGACTGTGGAAATGACTGGTAGGCAATGATCTGAATTCAGCCACTTATAGATAGACCGTTGGGAGTTGGTAACTCAATTTAGATGACTGATACACCAGCTACCATGCCTGTGTCTGACAGGTAATAAAATCAGGTTACCTAGAAGTGGCCAGTCCATATTAAATGGTATTACTACTCATGTTAACAACTAGGTGGCAATAAGTAATAATCAGTGTGGCTTTACTAGCGGACTACACCAAGTGGTAATAAGTAATGCCTATTGGATTGTTTAGGCTCATAGCTAGTGCAAAACATCTATTGGTTCTTTTCAAGCACTAGCACTTAAAGCGAACCTGTCAGCTGTGTTGGCCGATATAAGATGTGGCCACTGCCTGTTAGGGCTGATATATAGCATTCTATAACGCTATAGATAAGCCCCTGATCTGACCGGCAAGATATGAAAAATAAGTTTTATTATACTCACCCGGTGGGCAGAGTCCGGTCCAATGGGTGTCGCAGGTACGGTGCCTCCCATCTTCTTGGGACGCTGCCCTCCTGCTTCTTCATGGCTCCCCGGCATGGCGCTCCTGCCCAGGCGTACTTCTTTGTCCTGTTGAGGGCAGAGTAAAGTACTGCAGTGTTCAGGCGCTGGGCTTCTCTGACCTTTCCCGGCGCCTGCACGCTGCAGTACTTTGCTCTGCCCTCAACAGAGCGCCATGCCGGGGAGCCTGTGAAGCAATATGTTTACAGCCCCCGTCCATTATGTACTGAGCAATAAGTGACTGAAGCTGCGCCGACACTCCTCTGACTGAAAGCCCTTGGCTGCTGGAAGGAAAAGAAAAAGCTTCTGATTTATAACAGTAAGCATGCTTTCACACTGCGTTCTGTCTCCTCGTCAGAGAATGTCTGAAATCCCCTGTAAAGCGGTCCGGACGCCTGTGCTGACGGGGCCATAGGCTGTACTGGTGACAGCAGACCGAGCATGCCCTCTGTCTTGCATCTTTTTCAGGAGTGCACGCCTACAGGAGGTGGACACTCCCGAAAATGATGTGTGGCAGAGTGCATATTTGCTCTACCATCACCATTATTCTATGGCCCCGTCAGGACATGTTTTGCTGGGAATTTGGACGTATGCCCCAATGGGGACACAGAACACAATGTGAAAGCACTTTTATTTTTTGCACAAAGGGGAACAATTTTTTAAATAGGTTTTTAGAGGTCCTTTATGGTTATTAAAAATAAAAAAATGGGAGAACAGAAACTTAAAGGGGTATTCCTATCGCCAAGATCCTATCCCAATATGCAGTAGGTGTAATAATAATATTAGCAAATATCTCCAAATAGAAATGTATAGTTATTCTGATTCACTATGTCTGTCTTCATGTTCAGGCATTGCAGGACCTTAGGTATCCATGGTTATGACCGCTAGCAACTAGCGGTCACTATATCAGTGGACGTAACCATGGATACCTAAGGTCCTGCACATGAGGAACGACATGGCAAATCAGAAAAACTACACTACATTTCTAATTGGCGACCCACATAGGAAAACAAAAAATATAAATTTCAGCTCACCACTATGACGGCCGTTTCAGACGCTCCAGCATGGAAGTAGTTCAGTCCAGACTAAGCACAGCTGTATCCAAGCAAAAATAGAAGTGTTCAACTTGAAAAAGTGTAGATTTAAGGCGGAGGGGTTACATTTTTGTCTATACATGTAACATTATTGGATTCATTAAATATTGCAGAAACGTTTGTCACTGTTCCTTCTACGCTGGATACACTTTTTTTTGCTTGGATACATATGAAAATAAGACGCAAACACCACTTGAATATCGGAACCAGAAAATATTTTACCATTGTTTAAACCGTTTGTACGATAAAAAAAACACCTGACTGCCGGGTCCAGAGCGGGGTTAAACGTGCCATGGTTATTATTTTATTTCCCTTTTTAAAATACTTTAGGCTTTTGTCCGTATCGGTGCCATTCCACTGGTGTTGGTGCTGGGTCTCCCAAGGCTAATGTGACATTGTTATGCCATATAAGCTGTGCGGCTAATGGGCTGCACTGCTCACACCTCCCCAGACATCCAAAGAAAGTGAGGGCACCGCAGCCTAATGTTGGCCTCAGGGCTCACGTGACATAATGTCATGCAAGCCTTGGGCGCCTATGATGCCAATAATAGTGAGGCGAGCTCAGGATATTTTTATTTACAAGGGGGAATATAGAATTTAAAGGTGGAGTTGTCATTGTGCAGTAACCATTTTAAGTTTAAACAAAAAAAGTGGCGAACCCATTGGTATAAAAGAACTATAATGGGTCTCCTGGGCATCTACATTTTAAAAACACAGATCCCATATAAAAAGATAAGTTTTGAGTATCCTTTTATGTAGGTAATGAATATGGGATGTCTTCAGATTATAGTGCACACCTGCCATATTATTTATGCTGCTCAATAATTGATACCTTGTATGTCAGTGGATTACAGTAGTAATGGGCAGGGATAGACTAATACAGGCAGTACCTGGGTTGCGAACTACCGGTAAATAGGTCTGTAATTAAGTTGGCACAAGGCACACACAAAAAAGAAAACCTAATATCTTATGACCTCTTTGGCTACATACTGTTTACTGCCCACTGGAGGGTGTTGAGTAGTGGGTAGCCGAAGAAGTGAGCATTAGTTGTTTCTTTTTTGCTTTTTTTTTAATATACTAATGCTTACCTCACTCCTGACCTCCCAGACGTCTTGAATTTTGTGGTTTCAATTTTCTTTTTTTAATGGCATTTATTATATATGTAATTATGTTTAAGTTTATGGGATTTTTTTCTGTGCATGTGATTCATTTGACCTTTTTTTTTTTTTTCTTCTTTTTTTTGCATTTGCAGGTTCTTGTACAAACATAACTAGCAAAAGGCTGCCAGTGATATCGTACAGGTAAGGTATTTGTTGGCATGTAGTCTATCAAAAAAATGAGGGGGCAGCGGATGCAGTTTTTCAACGCATCCCCTGCCCCACTGTAATGTCCGAGGGGGAGGGGCCGGAGTTTTGGCCGCGCATGCGCTGTCGAAAATGGCAGATGCGACGCACAAAAAACTTTACATGTAACTTTATTTTGTGCCGACGGTCCGCCAAAATACGACGCATCCGTCGCATGACGGATGCGACGTGTGGCCATGTGTCGCTAATGCAAGTCTATGGAGAAAAAACCGCATCCTGCAGGCAACTTTGCAGGATGCGTTTTTTCCACAAAACGACGCATTGCGACGTACGTCACACAACGCAAGTTTGAAAATAGCCCAATACTGTTGTTTTTAAGCCAGGCATTGGTACTTCTGGCAGTGTGGACAGGTGCCAAGTCCTCAGCATTGCCACAGGCTGATCGCCTCCATGCCACGCCGCATTGATGCAGTAATTGATTCAAAATGAGCCCCGACCAAGTATTGAGTGCATTTACTGAACATACATTTCAGTAGTCCAACATTTCGGATTTTAAAATCATTTTTCAAGGCCTCCTCCATCCTTGTCCTGGCATACATAGCCCTCATCATGCTGCACACATAAAAAGAAATCTAAACCATTCTACTTGCCTTATCTCCACTTCCTCACAGTGTCCTGTTCTGATGCCAGCAGCTGATTGCGGCTTGTAAGCAGCGCATGGCAGTGATGTCATGTGCTGCTTACAAGCAGAGGTCAGATGCTGGAATATTCACTTCTCCCCTTTCCTATGTGAGTGGAGAGCAGTGAATATTCATTTTTCTCTTTAATATCAGGCACACTGTTAGCCGCAGCAGCTGGCTTTCTGCAGCTGCTGGGTGATCACGTGTGCTTGCAATTAAGGAGAATGAATATTCACTGCTCTTCACTCCCATGGGTCTGGAGAGCAGTGAATATTCATTCTCTTTAATGGTGGGTACACGTCGTCCAGGTGCTGCAGGAAGTCTGCAGCTACCAGTGTGCCTGCTTTTAAAGATGAATATTCACTGCTCCACATGCCCATTGTCACTCCCAGCTCTCGGCGCCGGCTTCAGTGCGTAGAGGTGGGAGGGATTATGGGCATAGGGAGTAGTGAATATTCATTTTCTTTTGACAGCCGGTACAAATGTTAGCCACAGCTGCTAGCTCCTACCTCTTGTGACCCGCGCGTCCACTGCTGACGCTCCCCCACACGCTATAAGGGTATGTGCACACGTTGCGGATTCTGTGCGGATCCGCAGCGTTTTTTGCGGTGCAGAAACGCAGCAGATCCGCAAATGATTTACAGTACAATGTAAATCAATGAGAAAAAAAAAAGCTGTGCACACTTTGCGGAAAATCCGCTGCGGAAACGCTGCGGTTTAAAAGAAGTAGCATGTCACTACTTTTTTGTGAATCTGCAGCGTTTTTGTACCCATTCCTATATAGAAAACCGCAGGGGTAAAAAACACAGCAAAAACGCTGCGGAACCGCACAAAAAATGCGACAACTCCGCAGGTGCGTTTTCTGCCAGGAGAGGCAGAATCCGTACCAGAAATTCCTAAGCCTAATCTGCAACGTGTGCACATAGCCTAAATGCGTCTTTTATAGTCTGAAAAATACGGTACCTAAATAGTTTTCACACAAAGTACATTTTAATTAATAGATCTTGGAATAATAATTTCCACCGTTGGATGTGTTTAAAAATGTCACTATGCTGAAATAATCTTATAAATGTGTCCCTGCGGTGTACTGTGTAATGGCTGTGTCTGACCATGCAGGAACATGGTCTGATCATACCACATCTGGACAGGTGGGGAAAAAGTATACAGACATTACAGCAGGAGATCACAGCTGCTTGTATCTGTAAGGAAAAAAACATTTCACTGCCTGTTTAAAAACTTGTTTTACCTCAAAGAAACTCTTTTGTATTCCTGCCCAGTAGATGTGGTATGATCAGACTGTTCCTGCACGGTCGGACACGGCCATTACACAGTACACAGCAGGGATACATTTATAAGATTATCTCGGCACAGGAACATTTTATGTGAACACTTGCAATTGTGGACGTTATTATTCCAAGATCTATTGATTAAATTGTTCATTCAAATTAACTTTGGTGGGAAAACCCCCTTTGAGAGATCTACCAGTGAAAACACAGTCACAATAGCAACTGTTAAATGTACATCTTGTTTTAGTCAGTAAAAATGTTCAAGGCTTTGATCTTCTTGGGCATCCTCTGTGCTGACCTGCAGTTCCACAGCTCTTGGGATGGGAGGTCTGGGGACAGTCCATTACAGGTGCAGTGAGAGAGGGAGAAACACTGTGGGATACACTGGGTGGGACACACTCATTGAAGATGAGGGAGGTTGAACAAGCTAATGCAAATAATCTACAGCTTGAATCTCCTAGGGGACAGGAAGTGGTTTACAGTCCACAAATGCTGCAGACAAGGAGAAGCTACAAACAGTTGCAAAACAAAATTACACAAAAATTGCTAAAGGGGAAGTGAAGAAATTTTGATTTGATAACCATTTTACCATGTCATTTTCTTTTATCTTAAGAGGGAATCTGTCACCCCAAAAATCATATATGAGCTAAGGCCACTGGCATCAGGGGCTTATCTACAGCATTCTGTAATACTGTAGATAAGCCCCCGATGTATCCTGAAAGGTAAGAAAAACAGGTTAGATTATGCTCACCCAGGGGCGGTCCGGGTCCGATGGGCGTCGCGGTCCAGCGCCTCCTATCTTCATACGATGACGTCCTCTTCTTGTCTTCCTGCTCCAGCGCAGGCGTACTTTGTCTGCCCTGTTGAGGGCAGAGCAAAGTACTTCAGTGCGCAGGCGCTGGGCCTCTCTGACCTTTGCCTGCGCACTGCAGTACTTTGCTCTGCCCTCAACCGGGCAGACAAAGTATGCTGGAGCTGCCGCAGGAAGACAAGAAGAGGACATCCTCGTGTGAAGATGGGAGGTGCCGGACCGCCCCTAGGCGAGTATAATCTACCCTGTTTTTCTTACCTTTCAGGTTACATCAGGGGCTTATCTACAGCATTACAGAATGCTGTAGCTAAGCCACTGATGCCGGTGGCCTTAGCTCATATATGATTTTTGGGGTGACAGATTCCCTTTAAGTGGTGAAAAAAAATTCCAAACTTAGTTTAAAAAAATAAAAAAAATTGTGCCATTTTCCGATACCTGTAGCGTCTCCATTTTTAGTGATCTCAGGTTAGTCGAGGGCCTATTTTTTTTCCTCGCCAAGCTGACGTTTTTAATTAATAATACCATTTTGGTTCAGACACTATCTTTTATTCGTCGCGACCAAAAAACGTAATTTTGGCGGTTTTACTTTTTTCCTCATTATGCCGTTTAGCGATCAGGTTAAATCTTTTCTTTATTGATCGGGCAATTCTGACCGCGGTAATGCCAAATATGTATACGTTTGATTTTATTTTTTAATGGGGCAAAAGGGGGGTGATTTGAACGAGTGTGTATGTAAAATATATATATATTTTATATTTTACCATGCTTTAATAGTCTCCATAGAAGACTAGAAGCTGGCACAACTCGATCGGCTCTGCTACATAGAGGTGGTGGTCAGATTGCCATTATGTAGTAGAGTTGCTGACTTGCTATGTGTGCCGATGACTGGGTGGTGCTCACAGCAATCCGGTACTGACAACCATAGAGTTCTTCAGGAGACCTTGGGTTGCCGTACCAACACACCGGTGACGCAGGTCACCGGTGTGCGGATTTCTGGCGCGATTGCTGGAAGTGCCATTTGAATACTGCTGTCAAACTCTAGTTAAGTTGCGGGTGGATCGCGATTCCACCCGCGGCTATTGCGGGCACATGTCAGCTGTTCAAAACAGCTGACATGTCCCCGGAAAGAGATGGGCTCACCGCCTGAGGCCCCATCAAAGGGAGAGATATCCACATTGGCGTACTATTACGCCTGATGTCGGTAAGGGGTTCAAAGGATATTTGCATCGCAGCCATTCATTACTAAGATGGGAATACCTGTCCTGTGGTGGGCAGAAGTATGGAAGAAGCTGCGGGTCTAATTCCCTTTATAGAATGGGGTGGGAGTAAGGCCAGTGTAACATTTCTTTTTTATACTAACTGTTATTTCTGCACTGGTCGTGGGTCTCCTGTCCAGAACTTAATAGCCTCTTTTTTCTCATGAGGCTGTTGAGTCGGGTCAGGAGACCTGCGGCTAGTCCAGCCAGTGTGCTCATCTGAGTTGTGCTTTTTGTTATTATAATACAAGCCGCAGCGCTTTGTTCGATCAAGCCGATGTGTCCATCGTTCTCATCATACAATGTAATCTGCTATGGAGCGTCCGGCATTAATTATTGGTGATGGTTCTTCATGATTTCTTCTACCTTTTTATCTGTTTCAGGTATTTAGCCAATATTGGTTTCAGACAAGTTATGGACTATACTTTGTGGGACAAATTTTTGTTTGTTTTCATGATTTTCTAAAATCTTGCATATTTGACTCCTCAGCATGCCTTTTAACTTTCCACGTTTCATATGGGTGTTTTGTAGATGTCTTCAATTCAAATAAGGAAATATGCCTGCAATAGTTTTATGCTAATTTCATAATGTGTAATGTGTACATTTTACCCCGTTATTCTGAATGTTAATTTGTTTGTCTGCCTGTTGATAATATAGTGATGGAGCTGGGCAGTACATCCCATGATTTTGTCTGTATGGTTCTGTTACATGTTTGTGAGAGCTCAATAAATCACTGTGAAACACATGACTTGGGCTATGTGCACACGTTGCGGAATGGGGTGCAGAATTTTCTGCACAAAATCCTCATCTCCTGGCAGAAACCGCAGGTGCAGATTTTATGCGGTTTTTATGCGGAATTGATGCGGATTTTATGTGGTTTTTACCACAGCGGATTTCTATAATGGAAGGGTGCAGAAACGCTGCAGATCTGCACAATTGTGACATGCACTTTTAAATCCGCAGCGTTTCCGCATGGATTTTTCCACACAATCTGCACAGCTTTTTTTTTTTTTGTCCAATTGATTTACATTGTACTGTAAATCACAGTGCGGATTTGCAGCGTTTCTGCGCGGAAAAATCAGCTGCGGATCCGCACTAAATCTGCATCGTGTGCACATAGCCTTAAGGTTCATTTACGCTGCATAATTGTCATGAATGAGCGTTCCTAGGAAAGATTGACAATTCCGCTCTCTAGACAGTCTGCAGACACAATGTGAACCTAGCCTAAAGGTACCTTCACACATAACGATTTCGTTAATGATATCGTTGCTTTTTGTGACGTAGTAACGATATCGTTAACGAAATCGTTATGCGTGACAGCGACCAACTTTCAGGCCCCTGCTGGGAGGTCGCTGGGAATGATCAGGACCTTTTTTTTTTTTTGTCGCTGATCACCCGCTGTCATCGCTGGATCGGCGTGTGTGACGCCGATCCAGCGATGTGTTCACTGGTAACCAGGGTAAATATCGGGTTACTAAGTGCAGGGCTGCGCTTAGTAACCCGATGTTTACCCTGGTTACCATTGTAAAAGTAAAAAAAAAACAAACACTACATACTTACATTCCGGTGTCTGTCACGTCCCCCGGCGTCAGCTTCCCGCACTGACTGTCAGCGCCGGCCGTAAAGCAGAGCACAGCGGTGACGTCACCGCTCTGCTTTACGGCCGGCGCTTATACAGTGCCCGGAAGCTGAAGCCGGGGGACGTGACACACCGGAATGTAAGTATGTACTGTTTGTTTTTTTTTTTTTTTACATTTACAATGGTAACCAGGGTAAACATCGGGTTACTAAGCGCGACCCTGGTTACCTGGGGACCTCGACATCGTTGGTCGCTGGAGAGCTGTCTGTGTGACAGCTCTCCAGCGACCACACAACGACCTAAACAGCGACGCTGCAGCAATCGTCATCGTTGTCTATATCGCTGCAGCGTCGCTAAATGTGACGGTACCTTAATTCGTCCGGTGAACTGATCTTTTTGTTTCCATAAAAGTGCATTGTGTAAACAGGGCCTGTGCTTCCAAGAACAAGGGCAGCCTATATTCACAGAGCGATCTGTCATAGATTGTGCTGCAGATGCGCACTGAACAATCTGCCCGTATAAACAGGTTCTCAAACAACCTCTGATCAATGGTCATTTAGTGCACAGCATAACTGTTCAAACCACTTTATATAGACCTTCCCACCTGCTTGGTTTCCATCTATCTCCACCCTTGTCTTATTCTATGAAGCTAGATCTGTCAGAGGTGGATGGAGTTAAACAAGCAGGTAAGAAGGTGTATATAAATGATTGGCTCCGCCATGAAGCAGCGAGACTTACTTCGAACTGTCTATGCTGAGAGTTCCTTTCAAGGACTCTTTCAGTATGATTAATCCTGTATAGACTTATAGGTCATAGATAGTTGTATAAAATTATATCTGAGATCTGACGTCTTTTCTAGAGAAATTCATGCTCATATGCAAATGAGCTGTTAAACTCTATTGGCCGGACAAAGATCTGCATGAGAATCTCCTGAGCTATATGTCTCCCACTGATAACATCTTTCATTTAAAGGGAACCTGTCACCCCCCCAGGCATTTGTAACTAAAAGAGCCACCTTGTGCCATACTAATTAGAATAATAGTAATTTTATTTATATAGCGCCAACATATTCCACAGCGCTTTACAAATTATAGAGGGGACTTGTACAGACAATAGACATTACAGCGTAACAAATCACAGTGCAAAATAGATACCAATAGGAATGAGGGCCCTGCTCGCAAGCTTACAAACTGAGGAAAAGGGGAGACACGAGAGGTGGATGGTGACAATTGCTTTAGTTATTCGGACCAGCCATAGTGTAAGGCTCGGGTGTTCATGTAAAGCTGCATGAACCAGTTAACTGCCTAAGTATGTAGCAGTACAGACACAGAGGGCTATTAACTGCATAAAGTGTATGAGAACATGATGCGAGGAACCGGATTATGGTTTAAGTTTGTTTTTTTTTTTTTTAATGGGCCACACAGGGATAGGTTAATGCGTTGAGGCGGTAGGCCAATCTGAACAAATGAGTTTTTAGGGCACGCTTAAAACTGTGGGGATGGGGGATTAATCGTATTAACCTGGGTAGTGCATTCCAAAGAATCGGTGCAGCACGTGTAAAGTCTTGGAGACGGGAGTGGGAGGTTCTGATTATTGAGGATGCTAACCTGAGGTCATTAGCGGGGCGGAGGGCACGGGTAGGGTGGTAGACTGAGACCAGAGAGGAGATGTAGGGTGGTGCTGAGCCATGGAGTGCTTTGTGGATGAGGGTAGTAGTTTTGTACTGGATTCTGGAGTGGATGGGTAGCCAGTGTAATGACTGGCACAAGGTAGAGGCATCAGTGTAACGGTTGGTGAGGAATATGATCCTGGCTGCAGCATTCAGGACAGATTGGAGCGGGGAGAGTTTGGTAAAAGGGAGGCCAATTAGTAGAGAGTTACAATAGTCCAGACGAGAATGAATGAGTGAAACAGTGAGCGTTTTTGCAGAGTCAAAAGTAAGAAAAGGGCGAATTCTAGAAATGTTTTTGAGATGCAGATAAGAAGAGCGAGCCAGTGATCGGATGTGGGGGGTGAATGAAAGCTCGGAATCAAGTATGACCCCAAGGTAGCGGGCATGTTGCTTTGGAGTAATGGTGGAACCGCACACGGAGATGTCAATGTCAGACAAAGGTAGGTTAGTAGAGGGAGAAAACACGAGGAGTTCAGTTTTTGACAGGTTCAGATAGAGGGAGGAGATGATGTTGGAGACAGCGGTAAGACAATCACTGGTGTTTTCTAAAAAGGTCGGCGTGAGATCAGGAGAAGTGTATAATTGGGTGTCGTCAGCATATTGATGGTACTGGAAACCAAATCTACTGATTGTTTGTCCAATAGGGGCAGTATACAAAGAGAAGAGGGGGCCTAGGACTGATCCTTGAGGAACCCCAACAGTAAGGGGAAGGTGAGAGGAGGAACCAGCAAAAGATACAGTGAAGGAGCGATCAGAGAGATAAAAGAAGCGATGTCCTGCTGAGAACAATGATTTTTATTCCGGCATAAACAATCCAATCACCAAATAAATATGCAGCATTTTGCATGTTTAGTATAGTACACCCCATACTCCTCCATATATTATAATGTGCACCACAGTCCTCCATATTGTAAAGTGCACACCCCATAGTCCTCCATATAATATAATGTGCCCCATAGTCCCCATATAGTATAATGCACTCGTCTTAGTCCTCCATATACCGTATTTTTCGGACTATAAGACGCACCGGACCATAAGACGCACCCCAAATTTGGGGTGAAAATTGCAGAAAAAAAGATTTTTTTATAACATGGGGGTCCGTCTTATTGTCCGAATTTACAGTATCTTATGGCGGTGGCAGAGCAGGGTCACAGGAGGCAAGGTGGGGTGATGCTGGGATGAGAAGGTGCTGGGATGAGGAGGTGCTGGGATGAGGAGGTGCTGGGATGAGGAGGTGCTGGGATGAGGAGGTGCTGGGATGAGGAGGTGCTGGGATGAGGAGGTGCTGGGATGAGGAGGTGCTGGGATGAGGAGGTGCTGGGATGAGGAGGTGCTGGGATGAGGAGGTGCTGTGAGAGGTATGGCGTGAGAGGGGTCCCTGGCGTACCATGCAGGCTTACCTAGGTGGCAGAGGTCCGGTGGCGGGGGTGTGGCAGCAGAGGAGGCGCAGGAAGCGGGGTCCCTTTCCCCGGTATGGTGATGCAGCAGAGCCGGGTGAATCCTCTTGTTATCGGTGGGCGCGGCCATCTTCCTGAGGCCGCGCGTGTGCAGATGAAGCGCTCTGCTCCCGGGGCTTCAGGAAAATGGCCGCGGGAGGCCGCGCGTGCGCAGATGGAGATCGCGGCGGCCATTTTCCTGAAGCCCCGGGAAGCAGAGCGCTCCATCTGCGCACGCGCGGCCTCCGGAAAATGGCAGCCACCACCGATAACAAGAGGATTCACCCGGCTCTGCTGCATACCGGGCCTGCTGCATCACCATACCGGGGAAAGGGACCCCGCTTACTGCGCCTCCTCTGCCGCCACACCCCCGCAACCGCACCTCTGCCACCGCACCTCTGCCACCTAGGTAAGCCTGCATTGCGACTATTAGACGCACCCCCCAATTTCCCCCCTTTTCCCCGGGGGAAAAAGTGCGTCTTTTAGTCCGAAAAATACGGTAGTATTATACACTTCCCATAGTCCTCCATATAGTATAATACACTCCTCATAGTCCTCCATATATTAAAATATACTCCTCAGTCCTCCATATAGCATAATACACTCCTCAAGTGCTGCATATAGTATAATGCACCACCATTGTCATCCATGTAGTACAATTCACTTCCCATAGTATAATGCACCCCATGGGTCTTCATATAGTATGTATTCCCCATAGTCCTCGATACAGTATAATTCAGCCCACATATAGTATAATGCAGCCACCGCCCCACAGAGCATAATGCAGCCACCACCCCACAGAGTATAATGCAGCATTCTGACAGGTGGCTCTTTTAGTTCTGGGCACTGCTGAAATAATAGATTTTGAAATTTGGCCCTCATGCCTCGAAATCACCACGGAGGCAGGTCTTTCCCCCCTGATCCATCATGGCCTCTGCGTGCCGGGTGCCGCCGCCGCCTCTTCCTTCATTAGCGTCCCCGGCGCCTGCGCTGTTTTTTTTTTTTTTTTTTCCCCGGGCATGCACAGTTGCACTGCACTTCGAACTTACAGCGCAGGCGCCGGGGACGCTAATGAAGGAAGAGGAGGCGGCGTGCAGTGGCTGAGTGACGGCTGTGAGGCGTCTGGATTATGGGGAAACCCCTTCCCCTTGAGACGATTTCGAGGTATGAGGGACAAATTTCAAAAACTATTTCAGCAGTGCCAGGGACCTGAACTAAAAGAGCCACCTTGTCAGAATGCAGCATTAGTGCGGCACAAAGTGGCTCTTTTAGTTACAAACGCCTGGGGAGGTGACAGATTCCCCTTAAAATAATCTCTGGAGTCTGATTCTCAGGCAGATCTATGTTCAGCCCATAGATATTAACAGCTCATTTACATAAATAAGGAAAACACGGATTTCTCTGCAATAATCTGATATCAAGGTATCATTTTATTGAACTTTCTATGACCTTCATAACCATATAGATGGCTTAGGCTACTTTCACACTGGCGTTTTTTTGGAATACGTCGCAATGCGTCGTTTAGGGGAAAAAACGCATCCTGCAAAGTTGTTTGCAGGATGCGCTTTTGCCCCATAGAGTAACATTACCGACGCATTGCGACACGTCGCAACCGTCGTGCGACGGTTGTGTCGTGGAGGACCGCCGGGAGCAAAAAAACGTTAAATGTAACGTTTTTTGCTGCCGACGGACCGCTTTTTCCGACCGCGCATGTGTGGCCGGCAGCACGGTGGCGCAGTGGTTAGCACAGCAGCCTTGCAGCGCTGGAGTCCTGGGTTCTAATCCCACCCAGGACAATATCTGCAAAGAGTTTGTATGTTCTCTCCGTGTTTGCGTGGGTTTCCTCCGGGTACTCCGGTTTCCTCCCACATTCCAAAGACATACTGATAGGGAATTTAGATTGAGCCCCATTGGGGACAGCGATGATAATGTGTTCAAACTGTAAAGCGCTGCGGAATATGTTAGCGCTATATAAAAATAAAGATTTATTTTTAACTCCGCCCCCACCTCCCCGCACCTCACAATGGGGCAGCGGATGCGCAGGAAAAATGCATCCGCTGCACCCGTTGTGCGGCGCATCAAACGCTAGCGTCGGAATCTCGGCCCGACGCAATGCGACGGGCCGAATCCGACGCTAGTGTGAAAGTAGCCTTAGTAGGGTTGATCCTATTGACAGATTCCCTTTAAATGTACATAGCAGACAGCTGCTTCATGACTGTGTTCTTAGAAATTTGCACAGGCTTAGTGGTTTCCATTTCTGTACTGTCTCCAGTGATTTCAAACACTGTAAATGCCTCCTAGTTTGCAAAGTGAATTTTACATACGGTCCAGAGAAACTTACAAGGGTATACCTGAACGTCTTAGGCCCCTTTCACACATCATGATGTGACTGATCCCTTTTTTTTTACGGATCTGGCTAATTGGATTGGAGCATGCTCAGTTTAAAAAAAAAAATGGATCAGTCGCTGTCTTTTTTTTTTATTTTTTTTACTGGGAACGGGAGCTGCCGGCAGCATCGGGAAGGCTGCAGGGGACGCCGGAAGGTAAGAATATCACGATTTTTTTTTTTTATTATTCACATTATATCTTTTTACTATTGATGCTGCATAAGTGAAAAAAGAGAGAGCGAGAGAGAATTTCCCTGACTGGAAATTCTTCCAGACATGCTCAGTTTCAAGACAGCATCCATCGCTGGATTCCTGCTTTTGACAGTCAGCGACGAATCCTGGGTCCATAGGCTTCCATTATAGACAACGACGGACAGCGCAGGATCCCTCGCTGTCCGATTTTTCGATTTGTACAAAAAGCGTTACTATGTCCGTTGTCTCTGGGCGACCAACACAGAATTTACGACGGATCTGTCAAACAGATGAAACAGAATCCGTCGCTAATACAAGTCTGAGAATAAAAACGGATACAGCAGCAACATTTGCTGGATCCGTTTTTTCACAAAACAAGATTTTGATGGAAACAAAAAGACTGAAGTGTGAAAGAGGCCTTAGTCGCAGGCCCTATTAAACGCCGGATGTGCTCAGAATGCTACAAATTCTTTTGATCAGTTAGGCCTCTTTCACACTTCAGTTATTTGGCGTCAGTCTAAAACCGCCATTTTCCTCAAATAACGGATCCGTCATTTTTTTTGACGGATCCGTTATTTTCCCATAGACTTGCATTAGTGACGGATGGTCGTCCGTTCCATCCGCCATGCGACGGATCCGTCGACATTTGGCGGACGTTTTCTGAAAATAGACGGACATTGGAACGTTTTTTGTCAACCCCGAAATGGCGGATCGCGACGGATCCGTCGCGTCCGCCATTCCATAGAATGGGCGCCTATGGGCGACGGATCCGCCGCAACCGTTTTTTCGGCGGATCCGTCGCCCCAATCCGTTTTTTCAATTGCGCATGCTCCAAAAAGTAGATACTTCTCCCAGACAACCCCCAAGTAACGGATCCGTCAAAAAAACGGATCCGTTAGAACCGTTTTCGCAACAATTGTGACGGATCCGTCAATCCGTCACTATGTCGGTAGTGACTGACGCCAAAAGACTGAAGTGTGAAAGAGGCCTTAGACGGTTTGCTTTTTATTTTCTGTGTAGGTGGCTTAGTCTGACATCTCCTGTACTCCCTAGCTAATGGTTGTCTATACACAATCACTATAATGTAGTTTTACATGCTTTTAGGAGGTTTTAATATTTTGCTTCGGCAGTCCTAAAGCTGCTTTTACACCGTAAGATAATCGTGAATGAGCGTCGTTAAAAAAATCACTTGTTCCACTACAGCCTTAATCACTTAATGAACGAGCAAGTGTACAGTTGTGGTCCTACTGAAGCAAAACTCACTATGTATAAACATGAAAATGTGAAGAAATGCTCCAGCATCAGGACCTTCTTGAAACCAATAAGTTTTATTAGGTAAGTATAGACATATGACCATCATGTCACAACCCCGCAGGGAATTTTAGCGTAGCAAACACATTTCAGACTGTGCGTGTTTAATCATTGTATATGTAGAAAAGATGAGTAAGTCTGCGTTTCATGTCATGCTGTCAGGACCACATGGTCGAGGTCGACCAGACCAATCATATAGACACACACAAAAAAAATATATGAAAACAGAATACAAGATGATTGGAAATTCACATAGGGAAATGCAGAACAAAGTCCTTCATAATGCTAAATTAGGTTGTCTAATGTCGTCCATGCCTTGCAGCATGCTTGTATTTAGAATATAGATCCACCAAGATTATCTATGGAGAAGCTTCCTGTGGTGATCGCCTCCCCTTTTATGGTCTCTTAACCCGTTCAATGCCGGTCACCATATGAGTGTGTCCTCCATGTTTCATCGCGAAATGTTTCGTGGCAGCAGAACATTCAGGTGTCGTCTGATGCGTGCTTTTAAAGGGTCGCTAAATGCAGTCTACTTACTGGCTGTAACAGGAAATGATGGAAACCACGTAAGACACTGAATATATTGTATGGGTTTTTTTTGGTGACAGAAGAAATAAAATTAGGGGTATTCGCCACATGTTTGTAGCATGTACCTATGTGAAATTCCGATCATCTTGTATTCTGACTTGTTTTTAATAGTTTTCATTTATATTTTTGTCTATATGATGGTTTTTTATTAGTTTGGTCGACCATGTGGTCCTGACAGAATATGACCTAATATTCCAACTTGTCTTCTCTAACTATTCCATGATTAAAGACAGACTAAAACACATTTTCTACAGTAAAATTCCCTGTGGGGTTGTGACATGATGGTCCTATGTTTTATATTTACCTAATAAACTTGTCAGGTTTTAGAAGATCCTGGCGCTGGAACATTTCTTCACTTTTTCATTGATTATCCTGCGGCACAGATGATTCAGAGCCTCTGACTGGGTGAGCTAACTTCTCTTTTTATGTATAAAGATAAGCAAGGCTGTTGGTAGTAAATAAGTAATATCTCTTCCGCCATATGCATGTGCTATGTATGCCTAAATCTCAGTTAAAAATTGGCTTGTATTAGTGCCACATGTCCATTTTGCAGAATAATTACAAACTTTTATATACTGTTTTTCCTATCTGCAGGTATAATTGCTTTTGACCTGAAAATGTCGCTAGTCGTCCGGCTGCAGGGTCTTCCTGCCGTGGCAGATTCCTTTGATATTCGACAGTTCTTTGGTGGATTGAATATTCCCAGAGGTGGTGTGTATATCACTGGTGGAAAGTACGGTGAGGCTTATATTGTATTTGCAACATATGAAGATGCCCGTCAAGCCTTGAGCATGTCGTGCCATCTTCTTAAGGGTTCATGTGTCCGTCTAACATACAGCAATGAAGAGGAAATGAGACGTGCGTTGGAAGTATACCAGATAGGTCTAAAGCCGACAACAAGTGCTCCATATAATCCTGACGGTAGCGCAAGAGGTTATGAAAACAATTATTTGCCAACATTTTCATATATCTACATACATGGCATGCCACTCAAAGCCACAAAGGTGGACATACGAGAGTTTTTCAAGGGACTCCTTGTGTTAGATGTTTTGTTTTTGAAATTCATAAACGGAATAAGGAATGGAAATGCCATTGTCAAGTTTGGAAGAAGCACTGATGCCAGTGAAGGGCTGAAACTTCACCAGATGGTCATGTGTGGTTCGGCAGTAACCCTCAAGCTTTCTAATGAGGTCGAATGGAACAAAAATGGCGGCGTACATTTTGAAACGAGGCGGTATTCTCCTCCATCTTTTTCTAGCTATGCAAGACGACGGAGCAGAACTAGATCCAGGTCTAGGTCTAGATCCAGATCACCACGAGTGAGAAGAAGAACTAGACAAGGGTCACCTTATGTACGTGAATACTTTGTGCATATTATTAATTTGAGCTACAGAGCTGAGAAAAGAGATATCAAGAAGTTATTTTTTGACCTTGACATGAAGGATTCTCAGATTACCTTCTTAGTTGACAAAGAAGGTAAAAGGACAAGAGAAGCTTTTGCCATGTTCACAACAGAAAAAGATTACAGACGAGCACGCAACTTGGACAAGGAAACCTTCAAGGGTCACACTTTAACCATATTGCCCATTTCCAAAAAGGACATGGACGTGTTAATCGAGCGAATGAAAATGAGAATCTGCAAAGATCACTCCAAGAAGAAAAAGTCTCCAAGTCGTTCCCCACAAGAACGAAGGTTCTTATATCTTCGAAATTTTGCATTTGATATCACTAAATCTGATGTTAAGAATTTCTTTGTTCGGCTAAGGCTACAAGACGACAGCGTTACTCTGTTAAATGACAGTAAAGGAGTTGGGCTTGGGGAAGCGTTGGTTGAATTTTCAAGTGAAAAAGAGGCATCGAAAGCTGAAAAAGAAAACAAGCAAACCTATCTGGGGATTAAAATCGTCTTAAGTCGCATCAGTGAGGAACAAATGAAGGCATTAAAGGAGGCCAATCAAGCAGATGAGTCCATGGTTACTGAAGCCGATGACGTGCCTGATTTTACTTCAGATTTAACGTTTAATATGGTCACCAGCGTGAACACGCCACCAGCTCCAGTGAAAACCAACGGAGAGTCTTCAACGCTGGAGTCCAGTGAGGTAGTGATTCCTTCCAAATCGGAAAGTGTGCCACCTTCTAATAATGAACCGGAGTCCAAGGAGGAACCGGAGGAACCAGAGTTGCCACAGAAACCAGAGGAAATAACATTGACCGAGAACAATTCTACAGAGAACAATTCTACAGAGGACTGTCTGGATGAAGCCAACTGTGGCGATGAGGAAAATCTCTACGAAGGTGACAACACCAAGAAAGCTGAAGTAACTTTACTGTTCATTCGGAACTTGCCTCCTACTGTCACCACTAAAGAGATTTTTGACTTTTTCCATGACTACAAAGTGAGCACTATCAATCTGAAAAATATTGAGAGAGGCATTGCCACTGTGCGCATGCTAAATTACGGGGAAGCGGTATCTGCCATAAATACCCTTAACAAGAAAGAAGTGGGCAGTAAGCAGGTGTTCCTCAGTTTAATTTGAGTTCTGGTACAGTTCCCTTGGTAAGTGTTTGCCTATAGCCA